>NC_051847.1:60656967-60664908 GCF_002237135.1 Teleopsis dalmanni | reverse complement strand
CTTCATTTTCTCTTATTGAGCCCAAAAATAGTCTAAATATTTACAAAAAAAACGATGTTATTTGCAACAGTTCTTACATAGCAAGAACAGTGTTCTAAATTAGTTTCTGTTTAGGTCGTGTGCGAGTTAGGCTAAGTTGCGTTCTAAATGAGGGAAATTCTAAGTTGTGCCGATAATGTAGTGATGTGTCGATACGTGTTGATAAATGGCTAAATGTGTGCAGTGCAAAAAATCCCAAAAAATCTCCCATTTGGTTTAGCATCAACTTAGCCTAACTCGCACACGTCCTTAATCAATCTGTTTTATTACCTTGGTGAAGTAGAACAGATATCGATATGTCTGTAATATCAATCATCGGAATATTTTATCAAATTTGATTCAGTGCATTGTCCATTTAATTTAATAATGATATGTTATGTCTTCCGTGTTTTGGAAATTTGTGGGTAATTGTTAAGAAGTGATTTGTCAGATATTTAATTTCCTTTAAAAAATTTAAAATACTATAGTTGCGGTTATTTTGTTGTTATTGATATTGGTGTTGGTGTTGGTGTTGTTCATGAAACACCATAAAAATTATATGATTATCCATTGATTTCATTACCTAAGGGCAGAATGTTTAAATTGTAGAGTTGAACATTTATTCTGCATTTTCTTTTATTTTTCCGTACTCACTTTACATGTAAGTCCCTTCTGTTGTCGGTTGATCGCTATCTGCTGTATCTACACATACCACACATTAGTAAACTCTTCAATGAATTTGCAGCTAAACACAACAGACACATTTAAATGGACTAGATATGGAGAGACAGCCAAACAGCCACTCCAACTAAGAACACAACAAATAGACACATGGATGATCCAACTATCTGGCGGATGCATTCATATACTCGTAACAGGTAACAGGTAACAGACACATTTATTTTGATTCCAGCGTATTTGAGTAAAATTATGGTCGGAATCATTTCATTATAGTTTAAGCAATTGTGTGAACTTAATTTTTTGCACAGTATTTTGCCACCAAGACAATATCCACGTACAATAAAATGCATGACCTCCATGACCATGATCAACTCTATTTATATTCATAGCAGCTTCGTACCCTTCTTCTTACAAAGTATATTTTCATTTACAATTTTTAAGTTTTCTCTTATTGTAACTGCATTTGAATTGTTTTAATATCCATGGCATAAAGAAAAGTAAAACCCAAAACCAAAGAAATAAGGCTTCAAATGTGTTTCTTAGAAACATTAATACACCCACATCGCATGATCGTTCCTTCGCAACGACTACAGAGGATCCTTTTTCTCAACTGCAGAACGTGTTGTTTTGTTGTAGCGACAGCCAGTATCTTTGTATCTGCGAGTACATATCAAAATTACAACAAGTAAATAAGCTAAATTATTTCGTTCAGACATCACCAACGTCGGCGATGGGTCAAGAACATTGGCACAGGTATATGAAGAAATGTCGGTACACGTAAAAAAAATGTTAATAACTAAAATAAATAAAAGTGATCTGAGACATAATCAAAAAAATTACAATAAACACAATTTATTAAGATTTACACTTAAAAAAATGCACGTATAAGTACATATACGGTATTATAAATATTTTAAAGGTTGGATTTAGAACTTTTCTTTTTATATTAATAAGATTTACGATTTAAATTCTTTCAATTTGAGTAGCTCACTGAACCAAATCATACGACTTTAATCAAACCCAAAGAGCTGAGTTAAAACGACCTATGCAAGCACATTGTGTTAAAAAAGGTTGAATGTCGTATTTTTGGAATACGTTTCATAAAATGCCATAGTATTATATTCAATCATCTATCTCAGTTATATATCATTAATCTGATGAAGCAATAAATTTACAATCACAATATATGTATGCATTAAATTATTTATTTAATCTAGATATATATGTATCTCAAAGCAGTTTTCTAATACAGACTATTTTCATTATCCAGCAGATTTCAACATTGTTAGCCATAATGTTTAAAATAATTAATATATCTAAATTGTTTGTTTCTAGAATAGTAGAATACTCTGCCCCCCTGCAAGCCTCGCTCGCCAACTCCCGTTGTATACACACGTACTCTTTCAAATATTACAATGTATACCTATGTGCTTTTAACATTCTCTAGTAGTGACATCAAATTTTGTTCTAGAATTAAAGTTCTTAAAAAAATTTGATGTCTCTTCGATGTCTCTCTTCAAAGGCACATTGTTGACTCTTTCAGAAAGAGTCCGTATAAATGCAAGGTTTGTGCTTTTTTATATATATGCAATCTCAACATTAAACCTTGGCGTTTAATTTTATTTTTTAATACAGATTATGTTTTTATTTATGATTTTGATAAATTTATTCCACCGACAAATGTTCTAACCATTTTCGTTTTCTATTGTTTTAACTTGTTTCCAAACTTAAATCTTCCATACATCTTCTTTGTACCAGACGACGTTCTTTTTTCAGAATCAATTAAATTGTTTAATAATAAAAATAATAGTGCACTGCAGTACGAAAAAAAATATGTTTTTTTTCATTTCTATTCTATTTTCTATTCTATTTTCATCCTATTTTTTTTTAAGTAATCCTCAGTCACCTACTTTATTTGGTGAATTAAAAAAAATATCCTTAATTGAGCTGACCTCAATCAATGAGTTCTGTAATTAAGTGTGAGCCATCGTAAAAAAAAAGATCGTGAAAACCTACCGAGAACACATTTGAATTGCTCTCAAGTATTAAAAACGAATTTACTTATCGTATATTGTATATTGCGGGCTGATCTACTCAGCAAGTAACTTTTCTCAAGGTGCACTATTAATATATGAATAATGCCGAAACTCGCCCTTTTAGACTATCTTCAACTGTTTGTCCACGAGTTATACGCACAGTATGAGATATATTTTTTAAACAAACACAATCAGCATAAACGGTAACCCTTTTATTTTGTGTACCACATAACGCATCAATTAACAGAGTTCACCCGCCTCGTACTTACCATCATTCTAAACATTTTATTATAAATACATCAATAAATATTATAACCGTAAACCATATTGACGTGAACTATCAATAAAGGCTGTCAGCATTGTTTATTGCTATGCTTTCCATGCAAAACGATTTTCACAACAAATTTCTGTGTACTCTAAAGTAAAAGAGTTGATCACCTGTAGCAGCAAAAGATTTTCTTTGCCAAATTGTGTTCGAGTATAACCCCGCCTCAATTACTCATAACGTAATCTGTTCATTTCTAACATGTCGTCAACTGCAGCTCTTCAGCTCATAATATCGACCAGGAGTGTAATTGTCTCGCGTTGCATAGGAATCTGTTCTTGCAATCAATTGATCTCTGAATCCAACCCAATATGTTGTTGAGATTACAAAATATTTCTGCGAAATTAAAACCAATATCACCACCCTTTTTATTCTCACTACCTTATTCCATAATATTCCAGAACTCATCTTTCATTCGCTATGTCCATCATAAACACGCGCTAACATGGTAATTTAAGTACTCTTCCTGCTTACAAGTAATGATGAAGCCCCACGGTCCGAGCCACAAATAAAGGATAAAACCAGAGACATCTTATATCTAGAGCTTATCATTACGCCACCAACATGGTGTTGTAAGTTCGCTTTCTGCTTATTAGAACTGATGAAGCCTAATCATAATACAGAAAGAGTAATAGCAGAGTAATAAGAGTAATAACATGAAAACATGCCTATACCAGTGCTTGTTTCAGGTACTTGTAAATGCGATCTTCAGTATATTAATTTATTTATATTATATTTAGCATTTATAGCATATTTAATAATAAAAGTCTTTCTTCGCACAGAACATATTTGGAGGAAAAAATGAACTTGCAATACCTTCGAACATCAATGTTGCTATTGTTTTATTATTTTAGTGCTTTATGATAGCATAAAGTGCAACACTTTTTAGTTTTAAATATTATCAATATTTCCGGTGATGAAAGAGAGTGAAATAAGCTGAGTGTACTTGTCATTTAAGGATGAATTATTAATATAAAGTTATAAAATAAAAGAAATTCTATTTCATACAACTTACTTCTCTATGTATTTATCTGTAAAACTTATGAAAAGTTTTTAATAAAATTAAATATTAAAAACTGCAGTGTACATTGCAGTGTACATCATTGAACCAAACAATCATTTTTCTCAGTGTATTAACTCAATATAGGTACGTTTAAAGCTTAAGATCAGCATTTTGATTAATAGCATCTAAATCGTTGTTGCCTAAAGCACACATTAAAGTATATTTCGCAGAAAATAAAAAATATTTCAAAATCTTGAACCAATTCAATAACATTGGAAACGTATGGTAGCGTCAATGCAAACAGCGACGGTGGTATATGGTTCACATATGAAGAGGAACGCAAACCCGTTTGAAAGGATTTTAAGTCCTTTATATAAATAATAAAGTATTAAACGCAAATACTATGTTACTGTAGCATTAATCAAACCAGCGCATCTCTATAATTTTTGTTTTCTCAATTTATTAATAAAACAGAAAGAGGAAAACAATAACAGTGGAACCTCAATGGAGTTATGATATATTATGGTCTTGCAATGAACACTCATAGAGCTAAATAATCCAGACTGCAAGAAGAGTTTTATATCAATGTATGATTTATATTAATTGCTCCTCGACTTTTAGCTTACAAACATGTTTAGTAATAAAGAGAATGTTTCCCTTACCTCAGAAAGATTATGTTTTAATATAATTTTGTAATTATTATGTTATTTCATATTATTGTATATGTGACAATTACTTCACTTGTTGAACTAAAGAGGAGATCATAACCGCTCTTCTGGTGTTTCTTAATATATTTTTTGGCATCCTTTTTGAGTAGGTGCTTGATAGAAAATGGTGACCAGGAATATATAGAAAATATTACTTCTTCTCTTTTGGGTTTAGACATTATATTTTTTTTTTGTTTTTTTTTTGCGGCAAGGAGGAGTGGAATGCCTACGCACTGACCACTATCCGGCGCCCCGGAAGGTGAGTGCCCGACTCGCACGAGCTAAACCACTCCCCCTCATTCCTAGAGACCTTGTTCTACCCCGGGGCTATGTTAGTATTACTTCGAGGTAGGGTCAATGTAATATGTTCAATGTAATATTTTGAAGTTATTGTGTAAAAAGATCTTAAACTATTCTTAATCACATGTTTCATTAGTTATTGGTCATATGGGTTTCCATTCAAAACACCAATTCTTTTTATAGCTTAACACAGATATTTAATTTTTAACAAGAAAGTTCCTACGGTCTTTTAAGAAATAATACTCTTTTGTTGCATTCAGAAACATATTATTTTAAATAAGGATTTTGTTAATAAACAAATTGTTTGTAACACAGATAAAGAAGTAGCACAGATCGTATGAATCATATATATTCTAAATCAAAATAATGAAATAATGAAAATCAAAATAATAGCCGTTTGCTAATGTCTATCTTAAATTTTTGAAAAAGTATTTATTTGATATACAATGTTCAAGTTTGCGTCAAAGTAGTCACCCTTAGGTATTATGCACTTATACCATCTTAGTTTCCTGTTTGATGAAACCCATGAACCATACATCTCAGTGCTATTTCTCCAGCTTCTTCTCTAATGGTAATTTGTTTATTTACAAACACACTCTGCTTAGATTTTGTTACGTTTACATCATTAATGGACTCAGCCTCTGCTAGTACATAAAACTAGACTCCATAACTAAAACACAACTTTAGTTAATCCAAAACCCTAATACTTTTCGATGGCTTCGAATATTGAATTAATTTGAGTAAATGTGATTTCAATGATCTATGGTATTAATCTACTATGTTAACTAATCGAGGTATATCGTTTACCCCCACAGCCAGTAACATTTTCATTAAAGTCATACTAAACCGCTTTCTAAGCCAACTCGACGAAAAACTACGAAAATAGCAAGCTGACTTCCAGCGAAATAGATCGTGCACAGACTATATAAATAGTTTGAGGCTTATTATTATTCAACAGTGCAACAAATATAACACTCTACCATACGTCGCTTTTATAGCCTTTGTCAAGGCTTTTGAGAGAAAACATCAGAATTCCTCAAAAAATCATTAAACTAATAAAATCGCAGTACATCGGCTGTATGTTTCGCATTGTGCATGCTGGTCAGATAAGTAAACCACTGGAACACTCGATGCAGTCATGCGAAAAGTCACGTCCGTGAGAAGAGGTGTAACATGGAGGCTTAATCAAATTCCAGAAGACTTCGAAAATATTGTACTCCTCAGCTGCAATAGAGATCATATGCAAGATAAGCTTTATCATATTATAACTGATGCTAGACGTCACTGCCATACAACCAACAACCCTTTACATTAATAATGTATCAATTGGCAACGTGAATAAATTTTGCTATCTAGAAAGCATAATTGCAAAAGATGGTGGCACCTTGTCTTCTCTAAGTTGCGGAATATTTGAAAAGCGAACGACTTATCACCAAAAACCAGAATACATTTTTTCAAGAGGATATTGTATATTATACAAATCAAGAGACGCAAATTTAACTGGCTGGAACATACTTTAGGAAATAACTATGATGATATATATCTAGCCACACTAGACTGGAACTCTCAAGAAACCAGGAGTAGTGGTCGACCAAGAACGACCTGGAGACGAATCATATACACCGAAACTGATAAAATCTTTAACGAACTACGGCATTTAGCCAGAGACAGAAATAACTGAAGATTCTATGTAAATCGTCGGTGTTCCTGATAGAATACGACTTATATATACATCTAACCGAACCTAACCTGAATAAATTTTAATATTCTCTTTAAGAAGATGTTCTGCAACTGAGATTTTAAACAATTCATTAGTATATGCAGCGACAAAGCGAATCGTGAGCATTTTTCTCTATTCTCTTCAGTGAGTTGGCTTGGTCTGTCTTATCTAGAAAGTGTTCATTTGCCTTAAAATGTTTACATATCGTATAATTTTTCTGCAACTTGTATTAACTTGCTCAATATACGGGGACTTCCACAATTTTTTGCAAGGAGTTAGCAGTTCGCCAACATCTTATCTGGCTAGCAAATTTGCGTGGCAAATGCTTGTGATATCACTGGAATAGAAAATTCCAATAAGTACAACAACAGGGGACAACTAGTCATTACATTCTTAAAACATGCGTAGCAATCAAATATGTATGTACTACCAATTCTCATAGTTAGGTAGCTGTAAAATTTTCAAAATTTTAGATCAATATATTTAGATTGATGAAAAGCTACAAACATAAGAATCGCTTAAAATTCTGGATATAAGATATTTGATATTAACTAAACAACAGAGAAGCTTCTGAGAAGCAGAATGCCGAAAATCGCTTCATCGAACTTTTCTGCATAGTGCTAACTTATCAGATTTCATCGTAAATTTAAAGTATCTAAAGTTGTAGAAACCCGCAGCAAAAAGAAACCATTATACATTTTCGCTGTGAATGCCCATCTTCGGCGTCCAGATGATACAGGTCCTTAGGAAGATACTTCTTTGATAGTTTGTCAGTATGTTTATCGGTAAAGACGAAAGGCCTATTAAATAATCTAAATTCGGATGGAGTTAGGCTAGGGTTCTTGCTAGGAATGTGGTAGCAAAACGGTGAAAACGCGCTAATTGAGGTACATGAAAGTAATCTAACTTGCCACTGCAACCAACCAACCAACCAACCAACCATCTAAAGATCTAATAAAGCAATACTATAGCTATATTACAAGATGCTTTTCTTGAGTTTACTTAGATTGTACTTCTCTGAGTACAGTTAATGAACCCAATAATTACATTCTAGTCAATGTAACAAACAAATGTATTGATGTTCTTGGGCTGCAGTGTCGTTTCTATATTTCTTTGTCTCTAAAAAATACTTTCTAATTTTGTAACATCTC
>NC_051847.1:60635287-60656867 GCF_002237135.1 Teleopsis dalmanni | reverse complement strand
AACTTTAACACTTTTTAGCAATCAAAAAGAGAACTCAAAAAATTTGTGTGAATGATGGGCTATCCTGTGCCAGTTTTCGATCTTTCTAGAGCTGCTTTACCAAAAAAAAGAAGAAAGTTGTTTTCTGAACCACAACTGGAAATTTACAAAATTTTTAAAATTATTATTATTTTTATTCAAATAGTTCCTTTGAATTTCGCTTATAATATAATATCGTTCTATAGTATATTAGTTGTTGATAAATTTTTGCAGAAAACGATGATGAAGTTTTGTAATCGTTAAAAACTTTGATGCTTTTCGCATCACTACTGAATCAAACATTGATTGTTGTAAGTGTTGCTCGTAAAATAAATTATAAATGGTAGTTATAAATGGTAGTAATTGATAGCATATATTGCAAAAGACGAGTCTCAATTAGGCTATAAGAAATAAAGTTGTAATACCATATTTTCAACGAAGGAAAGTACATCTTTACTTAAGGTAACGATATTCCTATTTTGAAATGGGGAGACGAATGAGCGGTTTTAATAACACCAGCAATGTCTTAAATGCCTACATGCTTAAAGGAGTGTATACCTTCTGGCAAGTACCGGCTATTAATTGAGTGGATAATTTATATTTATTTACAAAGTCTTTATTATCTAATTTAATTAAAACATCCAATTGTATAGGATTGTGTTATTGCTAATGTTTTTAGTTTCGTAAAACTTGAAGTCTTGAATTTATTTTAGTTTGAATAATGTAGTAATATATGTAGTAAGAGAAAGATAGAAATAATGCTGAAGATAAGCAATAACTTTTGAAAGTTAAAAAAAAAAAAGGTATGATCATTTCCTCGCTTCTATCAGAAACCTTTACATTGTCACCAGATGCAAAAACCTCAAGCTGTCGTTAGTGTGAATAGATCCATCCATCTTTCTTCTATTATAGTGATGTTTTCATATTCTAAAGATAATGGAAATATTCAGAATCTTATTAACAAACATTAGTTTATATGATTATTATTTTAATAACACAATATGATTACACATATTAATTTATTTATTTGTTTATTCTTCACAGAAATCAATTTTAACGCTACAAATTACTTTTCGTAGAAGTTATTATATGATTTACACTTGCTTGTAATTGCATTGAAATACATAAAAATGTAATATGTTCTCTATAAAATTAAATTTTTATTCAACCGAGAAATGTTAACTTAACGACCCATTAAAATGCTGCAACAAAATAAACGCCAAGTACTCGTCTGTTAACATTACAACAATTTTCAATATTTTCCATTTGAAAAAAAAAACAAAGTTTTACAAAATATTAATTAAAAACTACAATAATATAAAATATTTACAACTATAAAAATATAATTACAATTGTGTTTATAAGCAGAGACGTTGCGAAACCTAGACTCGTATAGATTTAATTTCCAAGCGTTTCACTACGAATGTGAACTGGCCTGGGAATTGAGCATTAAAAAAAACTTTTAAGTTATGAATTAAAACTGAGATTTGCGTTGTAAAAGCTAGAATACTGTGGCGTACACTTTTTTCAGAAACTTATAGTTTTTATTAAATCTCAACGGAGCTTCGGCTTCACTGCGGTTAATACCACTGACAGACGGACTTTATCAGTTTGATTTTAAGTCACTTAAAACGAAGCAAATAGACGCTCAAACAGCATCTAACAATAATCTTTGCACTATTTTCATGCTAGAACACTAAACTTGAGCTTTAGTAACAATTCCGAATAATTGCTTCTACACTCGTATGTATAAAATACCCTAATATATATTTCAAAAAAAAAAAACAAAACTAATAACATTTATAAATGATTAAGTATAAAACGAAATGTTTATTTTTTATATAAATAAAATAATACAAAAATGAACATTTTTTAATTGGAAACTAAAACTGATAAGTATTTTAAGGTCAAAAGTATTAAAACTATTAAAAATGAAAAATTTGTTTAATAAAATATTACGAAAAAAATGTTAAGCAAATAAAATTTAAATTGCAGATACACAGATAAGAATTTGATTACAAAATATGCATAAAATATATGTAAATCACATATTTTAAATAATGCATTTAATATTTCTAGGTAAAGCTTTGAAAATCACAAGAAAAGTTTACGAAATAGCCACAACATTTATTTAATATAAGTAAATTCTTGTTTAATAAAGCAAATTCATTGTCGAAATCGTTGCGTTATAACCACATACTGATATCACCTCAATCAATAAACCTTCGATCTTACACATACAGAATAGAGAATAGCATTCTTCAAATGTCACATATAAAAATTCTGAATGAGAAGTTGATGAAAACGTTGGTTAAATTGCATGAATTACTTTTCTGTTTATGAAAACTCACACAGTTTTTTCTAGATCTGTTCCCCAACGGTGACTGGTTTTTTGTAGACAGCAAAAAGATGCTTCAAAGCAGTGGTTCCAAACCGTTGGTTCGCGAGATGGTTAAAAATTGTCCGTTTAACAAGTATGGATAAGATACACAGCTTGTAGTTTTTTCAGTGAGATCTCGCTTATTAGAAAATAAGCACAAAAAATGTCCAAGTAATTATATATCTCTTTATAGCCTATATAGTGCACTATATTTATACAATTCATCAAATATTATACCAGAGATGCATAAAGCTTATCAAAATAATTATATTATTTATTATTCTTAAACTTTGTGGTCCCTACTACAAAAAAGTATCAGAACCTTGATCAAAAAGGGTTGGAAACCAAGAGAAAGGCTCAAATAAATAACTAGATTCAGCAAAGTGATTTAGTAAGCTGAAAATCACTAGTTCTTTCTTCAATATTTGTCAATATTCTGATTTATTATTATAATAATATTATAAATTATAATTTTTTATTAAATTAGTTAAGTTGGAGTGACGGCCTTGTACTTCAAAGCTCATTCGATTGCAAATTAACGCCTATTGTAATACCATAATAATAATAATAATATAATTAAAAAAAAAAAGAATCAAAACAAATATGACGCATTATCATTGTAAGAGTTTGAAACTCCTCAATAAGCTAGAAATAATTTTCTATTTCAAAATTCTTGTAATTTGAGAAGAGGGTGTAATAATTATATCTGCTAGTATTTTGTTTATTACTAAGCAATGAGTCGAATAATTGGGA
The DNA here is from genome assembly GCF_002237135.1 of Teleopsis dalmanni. Lineage (NCBI taxonomy): Eukaryota > Metazoa > Arthropoda > Insecta > Diptera > Diopsidae > Teleopsis > Teleopsis dalmanni. Next base: position 60,653,716 of record NC_051847.1, on the reverse strand, counting down.
ACTTATATGCTTCAACTTGGATACAGATAACAATAGACAGTGGCATAACAGGTTCTAACCAACTGTTATCTCTCTATTAGACACCAGTAATGGTGCAGGCCCCAGGAAATGTTAAACGAATTATAGAAGAATAATAGAGAAGACATTGCGGTTCAACAAAGTGCTCATTACCCACTATGTTTGAAAGACCAAAAATATAAACTAAAGTTAAAGTTGCATTTGCAATAAACAACCGCCGAAATTACCTATGCGACTTACTTGTTAAGTAGGTCTCAATCGCCGGCAAAGCAAAAAAGAGGACATTACATTATATATCCACAAGGAATATGCGATACACGTCAAGTAAATATATAGTACATATACTTTGTTATATCAAGTGTATAGGAAAATCTATGTATGTATAACCGAGTCAGGATATAGTGCTTTTTAAAAAGATGTTTTTGAAATATTCTTTGAATATAGTGACTTTAAATAATTTTGATTGAAGAACTATTAACTGTTTATAACTAGCAATTCCTTAATATATAATAAAAAACTGAAAGCATATTGGATCAGTGGAATCGTACGTGAGATTTTTGATAATATTATATTACTGCTGACTTTTAAACCCTAAGGTTGCAAGACCACTTACAACGTGGAAGAGGATAATTCTTATTGAAACTCGGAAATTGTTAATTTGAAACTGGAAACTTTTTTGTAGAATCCTTAAGCTCCTAAAGTGGAGGGTGGAGATAGTAGTGCTAATGCTAAATAGTAAGGCGCGGTTTTGGAGATTACCCAAATGCTCTACAAAATATTTTTATAACATGAAAGCTATTTCAATATCTCAAAATACTTATAGTAAACTTAATTTAATATTATGGTTGTAGCTTCACCCATTGATATTGTGAAAAAAAATCTATCAAGTAACACTTTTGAAATTTATACAGAAAGAAAAAAATTTCAGTTATGTTAATTCTTCATACTTAAAAAATCGTTAAATTTGTCTTCTTTAAACAATATAAGTTGAATTTAAATTTGATATTCAAACCGAAATGTTTATGATAAAATCAGTAAGTCAAAAAATAATTTAAGCAAATATTTCTCCAGTGGTTTTAAATTTGGTTTTGATTGGTATGGATTATAGGTTTTTTGTTGGATTAGAGTATCGATTTATAACTTAATACGATAAAGGCATAATCGTAAATTTATGATATTATTAATTTTTTCTTTTTAACTGTGGCAAATTTCACAACTTTGACGAGGCATTTTGTAAACAAACACTCACACAATACCAGAAACTGATGGAATGAAAAAATCGACTTAAATTTTTATGAAAATTCGAATCCATTAAAATTAATATCAACATCAATATTTTGCTTTCTTACGTATGTTTATATTTATACGCGTATTGTCAAATGCCTCAAAGAATTAATAAGATTTTTTAAATACGATTTTTTAATTAATATGCAACAATGCGTTTTTTAAGCCATTCATTTGCGTAAACAGAAAAAAATTTTTTTTTAAAAAATAAAACATTTTCAAACATGAAAACACAATAAAATTTCAAGATGCTTAAGTGGTACCAGATGTCGTAGCGTAGAAGATGATGTTGCTTTTGAGGCTGATTCCGATTGGCTGAAAAAAGTAGTCCATACGATGCGTAATAGACAAAACCGGTAGCAGTGGATTATTTGACCCAACATGTTACATCCAACAACTTTGGCCTGTCGATCGGTCAGTCTGCGGTATGGGTTTTGTATGTCGCCATACTTTAATCTTACTTTTACCGCCTCAGTATCACGTTTTACTTATTTATAGGCACAACTGTTTAAATGAAGTCATTTGCATGTTCATTTGATACGGAGACTAATTGTAGGAGATTAGAGGAGATCTACTTTCTCACTAATAGTTGAATTTTATAGGTTTTGTAGTTTTATGATTTTACGATTTTATGATTTCATGGTATTAATATTATTGTATTTTATCTCTTGTTTTTGAATTTATGCTTTTTACGACTTTATCATAATGTCTTTTTTGATATTTAATGACACGATAATGATTTTAATATCATTAAAGTAACTAATAATTTTATACTTTATAAAAAATTCATTAGGAATTATCTGCATTTTGATATTTCTGTATTAAGGCAATCGGAATTTACAGTATACAAAGATATATCTTTCTCGTAATAAAAACTATTTATAGAGTGAAAATAGCAAATTATTTTATTATAAAATATAAAAAAAAAGGCATATAATTATTATATTTGAGAGAGATATTAATAATTTCTTTTATAATTTATAACTACTCAAACCAAAATTGTAATAAAAAACCCGGCTTTCTTACTTCTTCTTCTTTACTTAACCCGGTTAGGTTTCCTCATAAAGTTATGAAACACTTTTCTATATATATTTGCTTTCAATTTCGTTCAATATTCTTTTTACAAAAGTTGATCAATACTGATTCCCAGTTGAAATTGAACTTTAAAAGTTTATATCACGATATTATCATATCGTAAATACTTGATTAGGATACATAGTTTATTCTGCCAGCGAAATTCTTCAAGGAAGTATTCACACATTAAGAAATAGCAGTTATCATTTGGGATATCTTTTAAATGTTACCCAGTTACATCAAAAAGTTAGCTTAACATATACTAATTTCCACAGTATGATTGGGGATATCTTTTAATCCAAGACAGCCAGTCAATTTTTAGTAATGAATTAAATATAAATTCTTACAATAAAATAATTAAGTTTAAATATTCTTTAATTTAATATGCATTCTTGCAGCAATACGTTCATAAATAATATTTTGAAAACATTGCAATTAGTTATCTTTAATTATTTATAATATATATATATATATATATATATATATATATATATTTATTATTATATATTAATTATAATATAATTATATATAATATATATATTATAATTATATTATATATAGTTTAAAATATATATAAGTAAAGTTTATCTTTTTCTTTTTTCGGATTTACACAAAAAAAAAACTCTATTTTGTATTAAAAATTGATATTCTACTTAAATCTTAAATCTATGTTGCTATTTCAATGTTGTTTATTTCTCGGTTCTAAGTTATTTTGTGACCCTAAGTGTCGCATGACATCTTTGGCATTTATGGACCATGGATGTCAGATGATGAATTGCAAAACGATTATTATTGTTTATATGATAATTTCCTTTTTTATGAGAAAACTTTATATATAATATTGATTTTTATATATATAGAATATATAATGAATTTAAGAATTTATTTCGTTGAGGTACGCAAATTCAAATATTATTATAAACATTTTTAGTAGATATTAGATAAGCTAAAAGTTGTCCTAAAAAATAATTTTTCATCAAAATTATTAATCAGTTTTGAAGTTGGCTAATAAAATGAGCAATTGTTTGGAATTACTTCTTATTTATCACGTTTGCACCCTGAGAATTTAACTCATACAGTTTTCTTATATTCATTAAAAAGATTATCTGAAAAATATATTAGTATAATATTTATATTGGTGTCTCGTTTTGATAGATATAAATAGGTGATGTTTGTTATAAATATTTTTGTTCAACAAATGGTTTTGATGACATAATCAGGTGTTTTTTTTAGCTGCATCAGAACTTAAAATGATAATACAAGACAAAAATATTGTTGGAATGAAATTTTTTTATTATATTCTGATAAGTAATATCATGGCATTAATTTTTGAATATGATTTCTGGGTTATGTCCGCCGCGGTTACGAGTTACATAGTCCATTTAATCAGTTCAATTTTTGACTATTTTTTGCAATAAATGTGGTCATATGGCATCAATGGTGGAATGAACTTTGCGGCCAATACTTCAAGAGTTGCTGTTTTGTTACCAGAAAACAATGACTGAACATAGCCCAATAAAAATTAATCAAGCGACAATAAATCGTTTGAACGAGAGAGCCACTAAACAATACCGCTTCTGAAAATAAATTTGCTATCAAATTTATTTCGCAATAACGAAATAAACGGCAGCTCCTATCTCATTTCGAAATAGACTAAATATTCACCGTTTAATGGACGAAGTGCTTTATGAACTTCGCGAACAGATTTATTTTTTCCAAAGTAATTTTCCACAATTTAGAAGTATTGTTCTAGCGTTAAACGATTCATGATGAATTGTTAAACTTTACTGAATAAAAACGTTACCACAGTTTCACAGTCTCAGCTGTCTGAATCATAGTTATCATAGTTAGTTATAAAGAAATCCTGATATTGAAGTGGTATCAAAACTTAATTATTTATTACAGATTAATTTCTTTTATAAATTTTATTAATTAAAAATTTATATTAATTTTAATTGAGTCAAAGCAAAAACAATTGAATATTAGTTTGGGTTAATGTGAGAAACTTTATGATCGAAATTAGGAAAATTGTCGATTTAAATGGGGGTGATAAAAGGAACAGAGTGCACCTTATCAAAATAAAGTGAGTAACATTAGAAAGTATTGTGCCCAATAAGTTTAATTAAATCAAGATAAATGCTACTAATGAGATGAAAGTAAAAAGGAAGATATCTATATGCTCATTTGTTCTAGCTCTATAAAAACTAGCTGTTAAGAAAAATATAATTGGTTTTGTAATTTCAAATATGAACAGAGAAACATCTATGTTTGAAAATATAACATACTGGACTTAAGTGTGAAAGAAACTATTTATATATTTATATATTATACATTATATTATTTAATATTGCTTAGGAAAATAATAATTAAAGTGGTAGAAAACTAGTCAAAAAATGGTATTTGCTGATCATTATGACATTTATTAGTAAACAAACGAATAGTGTACTAGTATATGGACATTAACATTGCATTGGGTATTATGTTTTAGGTACATTTAAAATCGTGATGATTAAACTTCTTGTTACCAATGGGGTGAGAATAAAATCAGTTGCAACATTCATTTTGTTAGAGAATAATTTTTAGGGCCTCGTAGCAATTTGTATCTTCTTAAACTTCGAGACTTTATCGGTTAAAATGAACTTCATTAAAGTTTTAATTTTAATTTAATAAGTAATATTGTAAAAATATTTATAAACAGAAGTAGAATTTATAATTAAAACAAAAGTTATTAACATTTCTTCATATTAATTGTTTTAATTATTAAAGATATTCAGTCAACTTAGTAACACATTTTTTACAAAATTATTTTTAGATTACAGAATCTTGTTAAGTCATTTAGTGTAAATCTCAAAAAGCATTAATTCAACAAATTCAACTTCTCAACTAAATTTAGAATCCCTCGCATATTCGATACATTTCATAATTCTCAATGAATTCTACTAGAAATCTTAAATGTAATACGTGTTGCGATTTGCACTTGACCGGTTATGGGGTTTCTTTACTTTTTTTTCTATATGGAATTCTTTCCTTATACTCGAGACTCATTTGCACATTCTATTAGCCACGTTGTTGTTGATGTTGTCGTTGTTGTTGTTGGTTTTGTCGTCGTCGATATTGTTCTATAAAGCGCATCTGTCACTGCTTGTGTACATTCACATTTTATCGGTTGGCGTTGATCTTGTATTTTGTTTCTGGTGTTGTCGCTGTGTTGGCGCGTGATAATTAAATTTACAATTCCGAAGGCACGATCAATCGCATGCGTCTTAAATAGTTTATCTTTACATATTTGTTTAAAGGTTTTCATAGATCTAGATATTCTCAATATGTACATAAACCACAACAAATAAAAAAAATCTTAAAGAAAATAAAATCAAATATTAAAAAAAGATATATGTTTGTTTACAAAACTTAGAAAGAGTTGTTATTATGTATCATTTTTTTTTTTTTTTTGTAAACTAAAAAAAGGTATTATTTATCACTTTTGGCATTCTTTTATTACATTTTCAATAAATGAACTGCAAGTAATTCATAAAAATCTCATGTAAAATGATTGCAACTCCTACAGTTAATGTTATTTTCAATGGTTACATTGCATTTTTATGCATTAATTTTAGTTAATTTTCAATATGCTTATAATAAAGTTCACCTAAGTTAAACTTACTAATAGTTTCTTAACCTAAATATTTATTTTTTAAGTCTCTCTATATCCAGAACAATACTTAGTGTCAACAACTTTTCTATTTACTTATTTTGCATTTCAGTAGCTGATATATGTCGTGTCAAATATATTATTAAACGAGACACATATATAAATAATTAACTTAAAATGCAGTAATAGGCAAGCAATATGCTTGCATAGATAATTAGCACTTTTTGTAGATACATTGTATAAATACTTTTACATTAATCTGTCACAATACAAGATCAGTATTCACACTGACAATTCGACAATTTAATTTTTGTTAAAAAGGTAAGCTGTATAAGTTTATATCTTCTTTAATAACCCTTTCCAAATACATAATGGAATTATAAAGATATAGTTGTAAAAGACATAATCTATGAATATTTAAGAAACTGATATGTATAACGAGGATATCTAACCGGAAGTCATCAATTTTACATCAATTTTAATATGGGGAATTTTCAGGCCCCATATTATTTTTAATTATTTTTAAACATCATAAAATGTTTGTTAGTAAAAAACTGTCTCTAAAAATTTTTTTAAAAGGTTATGAGTTAAGCAATGATGGCATAAAGATTTTCCAATATTATTAGAAAATATGAAAATATATTATTATTGCATAGTAATATACAGTAATAATACCGCAATATTACTAATATACCAATGTCTTCGTTTTATAATTGCATTAAAATAAAAGTATTTAGTTTTTTTTTTTTGATTAAAATTAAAAATATATTTTTTCTTTTATTTTAGAAACAATTTCATTTATTCAAACACATTGAAAGGTTTTCTAAAAAGACATTGACTGTATCAGTACATATATTCAATCAAGTTCGTCTTTGTTTAAACAAACGTATTATGTCTTAATGTTTGAAAGCTGTGGTCTAGTAACACTCCATAGTTAACAAATGCTCCCGTTCAATGAAAATTGCATTTTTTCGGATAATATCATTGTTCATTTTCATGCAATTTTAACATATATACCTTTCAATATAATATTTTCTATTTTGATTTAAATTGGTATCACACTTATAAAACTATAAGCTGGGTTTGAAAAAAAAAATTACCTCAAGTAAACTTTATTAGTAAAAAGTTGTAGAGGTACGTTTATAGTACAACATCATCATTATTAACAGTGCCCAAGTAGATTAAAATGTATTTCATAAATATAGATTTCATCATATGAAAAATGCTTATTTAATGCACTTTGCTTATTCTTTGGGCTTAAATTTTAATGCAAATGCTATATAAATGATAATATAATTACATAAATTTTGTTTTATATAATTATAATTTAATATAATATAATTGGGTTGTATAGAATATGTAATTTTAATATAATATAAAATGCGTTATCAGGATAATAATCTAATTTATTAATATTTTAATCCATGTAAACTACAAAGTATAAATAAAGGTTTTTAAACTATTGGAAATTTTAAATATTTTCAGAATAAAAAATAGTACATATGACAATTTAAAAAAATTTGTACATTTTTTTAAAAATAAATGGGAGTGTTTTTTTTAGTACAATTAGTTGGAAAGTGTTCTAAACTATTGCTTCATAAAAGATAAATTACCATTCATAGGATTTAAAATTTCATACTCATTTTTACTTCAGCCACATTAGCGTAACCTTAAAGAAGTTCGTTACATAAGTCAAAAGTACTTTAATAAATTTAAGTATTTTTTATGAGATAACTCTGACAGATTTCCTCCCAATGTTCTGAATATTAATAATAATATTAATAAATATGAGGAGGTTTCGAAAAGGTGTGAACTACAACAACAAAAATTTTTTTTATATATTTTTTAATTAATTAAATTTTTGACTGACCATACAGCTGTTTCAAGTATTTGGCAGGGCACGAGTTTAACCTATGTTACTTCCAATCTCAAAAAATTATTTACTTATAATTAAATATAGGAAATAATTCCAAGACCACTGATGGTGAATATTTGGCAATACTTAAAATAATCAAAAATCAAATAAATTAAAATAATATAAAAAAGATTTGTTGTTTATTTATTTTCAAAACTTCTCTATTAAATACCACAGTTTCTATTAAAGTAAAAAATAATCAATACTGTCATATCGACGTTTAAATCAAATTTAAATTAATAATATTGAATAAATTGTTTAATATTTAGAGTCAATTTAAAAAAATTCGAAATTTTAAAAAACTAATTTTTTAATAAAGTAAAAATCTGGTTAAGATATATTCATTTCGCTTAATTGTAACATTCATCACTTGTAATATATTTCTAATTAACTGATCTAATTTAATATTAGATATTTTAAGAGTAAAATACATTGAGTAATTAAAGGTAACGACAAAGGCAGACTCCATTCTAAATATACTTAATTATAACCTCGTTAAATGAAATGTATTTAATTTTAAATCCGCCATTCATCATTCTGTAAAAGACTTACTTACTGAAATTAAAGAAGCTATCGATTATAATTTTAATATAAAAACCCGGACATTGATGAAAAGATAATCATAATATATGTACTTGCAAATAGTTAAAGACAGATCGATGTGCGGAAATGAGAAATTCAAAGACATTGTAATAAATCTTTAGTAAATAATCTGATCTTGTATGATTAATTGACGGATATAGTTCAAATACTGCATTTCACTTTATACTTACAATATTTTATTATTAATAATAAATTGCATAGTCATGCAAATATTTTTAATAAAGTAAGATTCATTTGTTGTTCGTTCATATTACGTATAAAATTGCTATCATTGTGTGGATAACCCCAATTAATAAGATATATTTTAATAAAAAATTTCTTATTTTAAACCAGTTTTGTTGAGTGCGAAAAATCCAAAGTAATAAATACCAATTTATGGCGTCATCAGATTGAATATCTAATATTATTTTTCGCTGCAATAAAAACAATAATCAAATTGTATTTAAATCACCAAAAGAATAACATTTCTCAATAAAAACAAAATAATTTATATTATGTTTTATTATATCCACTGCACAACTAGATTAGGCAGAAATTTTTAGAAATTGAATTAACTTTAAAGATAAAATGTTTAATAATAAATGTTTTAAATGTATTTTAGATAAATATCAGTATATACTACATCAAGAAGAAAAAAATTTAATGATAAAGAAAATTTATGACAAAAATTTATATTAATTAAACCTCTGCACTATCACAAGGTCTTAGGGTTCAAATCTTCTTTATTATTGTAATAACAAGTTTAAATTAAACATAATTTTTTTAGCAGTCTTCTGAATTTAAGATTTTGAATTTACGTATTTAGCTATCAAAAAATCTTTTTAGTTTTTTTTTTAAATATCTTAAAGAATTATATTTTATAAAATTTACTGACAAATACTGACAAAAACTTATTATATAAACATGAACTTTACTGTATTCCGTACTAACTTTTTCTATTAATATTTTAATATTGCAATATATCATGATATTTGTATGTTTATATGCCTTCTACAAGTCCCTCCACCAATCTCGATCACAAACCAATGTCATTCAACTGTGTGATAAGCCTAGACCCTAAGCTCCGGGCATCCATATCTGCGCCATCCTTCTAGATATGGTCTACCTCGTTGCTGTTTGCCTTAAAATCTAATCACAAGGGATCTCTGCGCTCACTGCTTGTACAATAATATTGAGAATGAAATACTCGTTTTCTTATTTCACTATAGAAGTTCTAGACTGTAAAACCATTACTATGAAAATTAATACTATGGAAACTGTTGTTCATATCTACTGTATGTATGTTACAAACTGTATGTTACAGTAGTTATTGTACATGATTATAAACATTGATTATAACTCTTACTTAATATTCTGAACCCCAAGTAAATTGAATTGTTGCTTTCTTACTTACCTTTCTTGCCTTACTAAACTTTACCGATGAGTTGTTTTCTTCTATTAAGTGTAATAGACACGTGTATATATTTTATTTAATGTACATATTTTTGTTTTTTTTAAACGTTATTTTATTACTAAATAATGTTAATGTCATTAAATTAAATAATTTTAGAACGGTTTGAATAGAAATGAAAAGACAACAAAAAAATTTTTAGTTAATTTATTAAAATTTGGCTGACCATACAACACTGTTTCGAGTATTATTACTTTCGGCAAGAAAAAATTAATATTGGTAAATAATTTTATTTTATTTAAATAAATATTACAGTTAAATAAGCATTATATTTGCATTTGACAACTTTTTCCTGATTATATTCATATGTTCATTTAAATGTTATTTAAAAATAGCTTGATTATGTCTATGATTCTATTTTTGTGTCGTTATATTGACATTAATCTAGTATATATTATAGTATATTATATATTTTTGTGCAACAAACAAAGTTAATTAATAAAATATAATACACCAAGTTATTTTTAGTAAATTTTAATAATACACACTCATATATTCATATATCACATAAATAATGTACTTACTTAATGCTTACCATATGTTAAAATATATCAGATTACCTATAATTTATCAACAGAATTAATTTAAATTTTGTTTATTATACGAGTATGCTAAATTTGTTTATTAATATCTAAGTTATAGTATTACCTTTTTAAAAAATGTTTTTTAAATGTTGAGAGTATATTACGCTTATAAAGGAACTGTATGCCTTTGCTATAGAAACATTAATAATTTTATTTAAACTTCATTATTTTATTTTAAACGGATTGATTTTCTTGCTGTTCTCAATACACTATATATAATATTTTCGCAGTCATAGGGATATTTTCGGCAATTGCAAAACAGATGAACCAGCCAAACGGGGTGCACTGAGTTCTTCCTGTGTCGAACTTTTCAATAAAAGATGAAAAGTCTTAACGATATGCAGGTATCTGTATGCAATTTTGCTTCTGCTTCGTTCCAATAAAAAAATATCAAACTCTCTGTTTGAGATGACCTGTAGAGATATCAGTGCTGTAGTAGGTTTACTTAAAGGTTTGTTATTAAGATTTTAAGAAGACTTGATAGATTATAAACAAATAGCATTTTTAAATTATAAATTTTTGATATTGTATATTTTTGATATTGAACATTTTCGTTTTCCTACTTGTTTTCGCATTTTTGACAAAAATGTGTAACTGTGATATTATTTCTATTAGATATTCATGCCTGGAATACGTATCGGAATTAAAATTGGTTCGAAATTCAAAGCCGGCTCCAATTTAATTTAGATCATTTTTGCGATCATTTTTGCAAAGTGTTTTGCGGATTTGTAGTTTAATTACGAATCAGCTGTAAAAGTGAATATCTTCAAAAATGATTGAAATTTGTTAATATTAAATGTATATATCATTACTTTTGTAAATAACAAATAAAATGAAAACTTAAAATAAAGTAAATAAATTTGAGATAAAAATATGAGTTTTGTTTTATTACTTAATGTAGTATTAGGCGAAAAAGAGAAGCATATGAATGAAAGATTAAAGGAAAAAATTTTGAAAGACCTCAACAATCTGATGGATATGGCAGAAATAACAGAATGCAAATTTAATAATATACTCGCAAAGGAATCTCTCTCCTTTATGTTTGCCTTAATGTTGGTGTTGAACACCATAAGTTAAAAGAGTTCATCCAACGCCTTCTATGATTGTTCTAACATGATCGGTTCCAAAGCATGAAGTACCTTGCTATGCGGAATGCAAGTTTGTCATACAGCGTTCTCTGTGGCATGCAAATAATACTCCTGTTGTAGGTGAGCTTATTTTTTACCACGCCTTTCTAAACTGAGCAAACCTATTAACAGTAAATTACTATAATTCAACGTTTTTGTAATTTTATGAAATGCCCAAACATTTGAAGGTGAAAGCATATATATAATATAAAACTTTTCACCCCACAATATTTTTTGTAGTGAGTCCCTGTCTGATGTAACTGCCCTTTATTACCAAAGTCCGAATGCCGCACCATATAATTTAACATGATTTTAATTTGCTTTTTTGTGTTCTATCAAACATATAATTAAAATTGTATTTAAATGCATATACATACATTTTATATCTAAGTTACTTCTACTATTTTATCAAAAATTTGTTTATTAACAGTATATAAACTTTGTTCGCTTTTCTCTCCTTATTTTATTTTACGTTTTCAATTCCACTGTTCGGATTTAAATCGACAATAATTCCAATAGTTTAGAATTCAGAAGACCTTCAGTCGAATTCCGATCGGAAATTTAAATTTTTCTATTTTAAACGTTTAGTTTTTCATCGTTCGTATTGCAGAACAGCGCTGCGTGGATTCAAATACAATTCTGATCATAATCGGATTGCAAAACAGGCTAGAATATCCCGTCATCATTTTCTTTCTTGTAAATAAGGCAAAAAATTTCCTATGTACAAATGAGATCTTCACAATTAGCAATTTACTGGAAACACCTCTCATTCATGTCGAATAACAATTAAATAAATTTCAAACTTTATATTTTTTTCCGGAAAATACTACGGTTTTCAATTTGAAATTATGTAGACTAGACACTTGGCACTTGACCCTAATTACTTGCATACAGAACATTTGAAAATAATTAGTTATTGCAGTCAATGTGCGCAGACATAAAACAATCTAAACAATAAACAAAACAATTAATGTTGCCGTCAACAGATATAATTGACGAGAAAACACAATTGAATTAAAACATCAACAAGGCCTGAGCTCTCAAATGGATTACTGCTACATCTTAAGCTAATCTTTCTACCTGCAAAGAGAAAGGATCAAAATAAACAACACAAAAAACAAAAACAAAAAACTATTTCATTTGACATAAGTATCTGAAACAAAAATTCAAGTACATACAACTATTTTATATTTCACAGATTCCAATTCACTGAAAATATTAAGAAAATCCATTTAAATTTCTTTGTGTGGTACCAAGTTTTTGTTTCACTCATAACTTGAATTTCTTTCGCTATTGGATAATGAACGTTGTCACAATCAGTATCGCTGACGTCGCTAGCTTTGCCATTATACCTACATAGTATCTACAGAGATATTTTCTATTAAATTTAATATGGTATTTATATTAATAAATATTATTAAAATACTTTATAGTTGCTGTCGTTGTCACTGACGATTGTTCGCATTAAATTGTACATAATATTTTGACAAATCTACGACTAAAGTCTATTCAATATGCAAATAGACTCACAGTTAAATATTTAAGTTGACGATCGATCGCACAGTAATCATGTTCGGCGAAACATAAATTGTATCGAGTATCGAATATCGAATATCGTAGCAGATTACATATAAAAAAAATTATGGATTTGCAGTTCGATTTCTCCGTATCTTTGCACTTTCGGTTTTTGGGTTTCATATTTTTGTTTTATTTTTTTTGCGGCTGTTGCTCATTAAAGACATTAACAAATAACATAAGTTTACCTATGTTTTTCTGGTTGGCGCCTATTATATTTTATATTTCGTTTGGATAACAATCAGCGATTAAACACCAAGCCATTAAATAATTCAAAAATTTTATAAATATTTAAGAGATCTATAAATAAAAAAGTAATTTGATATGTTATGTTTATAGAGTTTTTAAAAGTTTTAATAAAACAAGTGTAGCAACATAAGTATTGGATTTCGGAATTTCAATATGAATTTTGAATATATAGAATTTGAATATGCTATATATTGAAGTATTTTTATCTAAAAAAAAAAATTGAAAATAGCAACAATATACAAGTAACTACCAGTATTTGAATGGTCAATTTAATAAATGTGATTTTTTGGTATAAACATCTATATTATATAGAAAAGATATAATGCGTTAGAAATTCTGTTCATAAGACAGCTAGAATTGATTGATAAAAAGAACATTCTTTATCAAGTAATCAATAAATATAATTACCAGTATATCGGACATAGACCGAGATACTGGTTTACTGATTTTATAAAATAAAATTTTGCTCTTAATAAAAATTTCTAATTTGATGAGGTCAAAAGCTACCCCCTCTATGAAAGAATGCCCCATATAGAAATAATTATAAATTATATAATGCGTTAGACATTATTTACTAACTAATCAATATATATTTATCGTCTCTAAGTAGGACTTATTTGATGTAAAATAGGGACCGAGAAAGAAACTCTCAAAAAACATTTCGGAGTTCATGAGGTCAAAAGCTAACCCGTCTGTATAAGAATGAGCCAAATAAAAATCATCATCATAAATATATCAATATTTGTTTTTCGTTTATTAAATAGATTTTTTTGATAGAATAAGTATAAAATATCATACACTAACATAATGTCAAATCTTTAAAATATTTTTCATACTTACTTTCCAGTATAATTTTCAATAGAGTCAAAACCATTACGCTGACATTCCTTGTTTTAACTTCAAATTTGATTACTATTTTAGTTTCAAGGAATAGTGCATTATCATTATGCAAAACGCACAAAGTATTATTTCAATAATATGCTTTTATTTGGCCAAACTATGATAGGACTACATGTCAGAATATAAAAATAAAAAAAAATCTCCATAATTTTTGAAGGACTTTGACTTGTTTTATTCACTTTCAGCTCGCTTCTGCTTTTTATTTGATAGCAATTGGCTCACATACATGTCAAATTCGTTGGTTCACGTCCCGTTACCAGTTGTGGTTTGTTCCATTAATATGGAATTTGACATGATTCAGCAATTTTTGTAGATTTTAGGACTCTAAGATTATTTAAGAAAATTGTATGAGTAAACGACATAGGATCACAAACTATTACTCAGTCTAAAATGGCGTTCGGTTGAAGATGTCAAAAACATAAAATAGTTAAAGAATTATTAGTTTTCAGATTTATATTTGTATACCTAATGACTGTAAAACTTATTTAATATATTCGACAAGTCAGATATCGAAATTCCGCTGGCAAGACAAAATTTTTTTCAAACTCTGTTTAATAATTTTACTCATTGTAAAAACCTTGATTTACAACTAAAGTAATAAGTATAGTAAATTAACGGATTTACAGATCTAATTCTACAAATCTAAGTCTACACCTCTCTTGTTGCATTTAATTACTGTCAGCCCTTGTCTGTATCTGCTTTTTTTAGTCTATATTATTTCTCTTTTCTTCTTCTTGTTACTTCATATTGTATTTTTCTCAATAACTTTATTTCTCGATCTAATTGCACTTTTGTGCATTTAGATCGAATAAACAATAATTGTTCGTTTATTTCGAATAACTTGGATAATTGTTCAACAAATTCAGAATAGTCTGAATATTTGAAATTCTATGTATAATATGTTATTATTAATGTGGGACGTTAGGACAGCGAGCTGTCACTCAAATGGCCCTACTGAAGAGAAGGATTAACAGATGTACACCACGTTATGTTGAGTCCTGTTTTGTACTTTGATTGTCCTTTTAACTTAAAATAGATTTAACGTTTTTGTTATACATGATAAGTAGAAAGTTTAATATAAAGTTTATTTAATATTGGGAATACCTATTATTAGTTAATAATAATAATTTAATTTATGACAACTTATTAAAAAATGTTTTTTATTTCTTTGATTATAAATTTAGCTAAAAAATTTCTTAAAAATAAAAATGTTAATATTAAAAGTTGACCTTTTTAACTCAGCCTTCTGCTTTCATATTTGAACTTGGTAAAATACATAATTATTATTTATGTTCCATAAAAAATGTACACTTTCTATATAATAAAGGGTTAAAAGCACCCTTTCATCAAACTTCTGTTCACAAAATATGTTTAAAAATTCTTTGAAATATGTTAACTATCAGCCGTACAATTCTGTAATCAAGCATTTATGGCTGTGGTCTCTGGCAGACCATGCAGTTCATAATTAACGTCATAACATGTCAATGTGGCGTGCCTGGACATGCTGGCGACACTAATTTGGTGCGGTAATTCAAATCTATAATCAAACATGTCATGTACAACTATAGTTAGTAAATAATTGCAAGTTATTTATGTTTTCTTGGATTCAATTTAAGTTTCTGTTTACAAGAGCGCAAGTAACATAAATGACGTATACGCAAATATTTGTTTTATAAAAATATATATAATTAAATCAAAATGATATATAATAGCAATGTATCTGATGTTTAAGAATATTAATAAAATTTGTCAAGTAATTTTATCACCTTCTGATGATACCATGGTAAAAAATATGCTCACAAGCGTTGACAGACTAAAAAATATTTTAATATATGGTATGCCACTGAGAAAGTTTTCTTGGGATATTTGAACATGATATTAGGTGGAGATATTTTTTATCGATATTAATTGGTTTTTGTTTATAATCATTGGCTTTACATGAGAGCATTGCTACCCATTTGTCAACTCATGAAATTT
Organism: Teleopsis dalmanni; assembly: GCF_002237135.1. Taxonomy (NCBI): domain Eukaryota; kingdom Metazoa; phylum Arthropoda; class Insecta; order Diptera; family Diopsidae; genus Teleopsis; species Teleopsis dalmanni. The sequence goes on along the minus strand of NC_051847.1, from coordinate 60,637,311 downwards.
GCAAAAACAAAATGTTCAGATAAACAATATAGCTACACTGAGCTATTTTAACGGCATTATCTTTACGTGGAGCAATTTTTATATGATTTCGTAAGCAAATAACATGTAATCTTGTCTTATACTATAAGAAAACAGATGAATATGGATCGTAGAATATAAAAAAGATAATGTCACGCAACGAAGAGTCATTCGCAATTATGCTATAGCATCTAATTTGCTACTTTAAATTACCTACAAATTATTGGGTCAGATTTTTAAACGAAAACTATATATATTTGAGGTTAAGATATTAAATATATGGATTAAGAATCTAACTAGTATTTAAAAATAAAATGGACACCTATAACTCGGGAAAGGAAGGTAACAGATAGCGGGCTATGGAGAAAAATGGTTAAGATTATACTGAGAAAGATGGGAAAACGATTTAATGAATATAATTGTTTGCACATTGCATAGTGATTTTGATATTATCTTATAATTACTAATAATGAACTTGAATTGCAAGATCTTAATCTTAATATTGAATTCAAACTTAATCTTCAGCAGGTTAGCCGTATGAAGGCTTCCAATAATTTGACTTGAATTAGAGCATTATCATAATTTTCTAAAAAAATTTCTTTAAATACACATTTTAACTTTGAGTCATTACAAATGATATTGACTAATTTTAAAATTTGAGTGATAATGCTTAAACAAAAAAACATCCCAGCTTTAGTACATTTGACTTCAATAAAATATTAGAGATTATTGAATAAACGTGAAAACCTAAGACTTTCTGGAAGAAACTTAAATACATTCCCAATGTTCTTCTCGCTGTTAATGCTGTTATTTAAAGTTAGAGTCAGTTGAAAGATTTTCTTACAATTAACATTCGTAATATCAGCTAGTAATTAAAGATCTTCCAAAAGCTTTCCCCGCAAAATGCAAGATAATTAAATAAACAATTTCGCTGATAATGAAAATGTAATTAAAAGATCACAACAAATCACCAACAATGCCCGAACAAAAAAAAATAAATTATTTTTATTTTTCGATCTTAATTTGTTTATTTATACCTACATCAACAGAATGTATCTGTGCAAATGTATGGCTATACAATTTTATAATTTCTTAATCAACAGTAAAATGGCAAATAAATTTGTGTAGGAATTATTTGCAAAAGTAAGTACATCTGTTACTGAATTCTTGGCACAGAATACACAAATTTTTAGCATTGAGTGTCGATGAGGTTTGATGTTCTCCTCAAGTATCGGGGTCAGTTTGATTGACATGCATAGAGTATACAGATATCAACCATTGAAATAAAATCAAATCTTTATGTGTGATCAATTCAGTGGTTTCTAAAGTAAATGGATTTAAACAAAATTTGCAATTCTTCGAATAGAGAATGCAGTGGGTTCTTGAAAGTACACAAAAATGCGATTTACGCCTACTATTAAAATTTATGCACGAGCAATTTGTTTGTTTCCACTTACATGAAATTGTTTGTCTAAAATTGTTTATTAATATAAAATACATTTTATTCTATTAAATGTTGTTAATTGTAAACAATATTACTTTAAATTTCTAATATAGTCTTTTACGTTATTTTGGAATTTTGAAGGTTTTTAGTCCTGTTTGCTAAATGAAATTGTAATTTTTATCGTTAACTCTAATGCGTACTATCACTAAGGAAAAAAGTTTATTTTAAAGAAACAAAAATGTTTAATAATTGAATTTTATTTACTAAAGAAATTAAGATAGACTTGCGTCGAGAGTATGATTAAGCGAAAAGCCATTAAAGTTTTTCAAACACCATCGACTTCTGTCCAAACACTACAGTCTGTTTGCGGAAAACAACTTTCATCACTACTAGCAAATATGTGTATATACGAACAGTATTAAATTAAAAATCACAGCCATTTTAAGAATCCCAGTTCACACACAAGTTTAGTAAATGTGCTCCCGTCACAAACTCAAAATAAATACTAACAACAAACTTAGCTTATAGTTTATAGTTATCATTAAATAGATAAGTTAGTACT
>NC_051847.1:60627801-60635187 GCF_002237135.1 Teleopsis dalmanni | reverse complement strand
AAACAATGGAAAAAAATATTGATCAAAGAGTTTGCATCAAATTTTGTGTTTCGAACGAATTTTCGTGTGCAGAATCGTTGCGAATGCTACAAAAGGCTTATGGGGAATCAGTTTTATCGAAAACTCAAGTTTATGAGTGGTACAAAGCCTTTCAGGACTGTCGTACGACCGTCGAAGACATGCCGCGTTCTGGACGACCTTCGACCTCTACCACCGACGAAAACATTGAAAAGGCAAAGGAAATCGTGTTCAAAAATCCTCATGTGAGTGTTAGAGAGATAGCACGAGAGCTAGGCATCGGTCGTGAGATGGCTCGTTTGATTTTGGTGGACAATTTGTGTATGCGACGTGTCAACGCTCGGCTTTTTCCGATTCACCTCAATTTGTTCCAAAAACACCATCGTGGACAGGTCTCGTTAGACATGCTTGATCGTGCCAATTCCGATCCAACTTTCATGGAACGCATCATAACGGGTGACGAGACATGGGTCTACGAGTACGACATGCAAACAAGCCAACAATCATCGGAATGGAGAGGAAAAGACGAGCCGAAACCGAAAAAACCACGCCAAAGTCGCTCGAAAATCAAGGCAATGCTGATTGTTTTCTTCGATATTCGTGGTGTGGTGCATCATGAATTCGTCCCTGAAGGACAAACAGTCATAAAGACTATTTTTGGATGTTTTAAGACGTTCTGGTGAATATCCGCCGTGAACGGCTCAATTGTGGAAGGATAATTCATGGATTTTTCGTGACGATAATGCTCCCTCGCACCGAGCCAACATTATCAACGATTTTAAGGCCAAACATTCAATAAATACCATCGAACAGCCACCGTATTCACCTGATCTTGAACCGTGTGACTTTTTCCTGTTTCCCAAACTCAAATTACCACTCAGAGGAACGCGTTTTGAATCCATAGAAGACGTAAAACAGAATTCGCAGAGGGATCTCAAAGCCATACCGGAAAGCGCCTATAAAAAATGTTTTGATGATTGGAAGAAACGTTGGCATTTGTGTATCGCTTCTAATGGAGCATATTTTGAAGGAGATAAATAAATATTGATGAAGATTAAGAATTTTGCGTTTTATTTAAAATTTCCGGAAACTTTTCGGTCACAATGTACTTCATAGTTGAAATTTGTTTCGTAAAGTCAAAATAACGACTATAGCCTTCTAAAAACAAAGAAAAATTATAGATCTACCCTCAATACACAAAGTATCTATAATTACATGAAAGATATTGTCTTTGAGAAACAATAATGTTTTTATAATTTTCATATATATTAGGAAGGTGATATATTAAAATAAAACATATGTATCGTATATATCAGCACAACAAAAATTCTATGAAGGATTGGGTCAAGCGATGGACTCATGGATTGATTGCTAATTGCTCTTTATACTAGATAATTAAAGCTGTCCAAGTAAATACTAATGAAATGTTTAATTTTAAAAAAATTATAACTTACAAAACAGTAACATCTATTACTCCAATTTGAAGAAGAGTTGAGCGTATTCATAGTCCAATGAAAGTAAGCGAAGAAATTAGTACTGGTCTTGCCAAAATATATATACACTTATACCCTCTATCCTCTAACAAGTGTTTTTTATATTATATCTAACAATTAATAAATTATTATGTGAGAAGTATAGAAAGAAATAATTTTTCAATATTATTTTTTTTTAATTTTTATACTCGATATTTAACGATACTCCTTCTTTAATTAAGTACATTTTTTGTCTCTTAACATATTTTTTCTCGAAGTCCATGTTTTTACTTTCGCAACCTAAAATGGTTAATAGACCTGAGATGAAGAATAATGTATTTAGTGAATTTACGTATTTAGTGTGAATTTAGAGAGACGTATTTAGTGAATTTAGTTTACTCTAAATTGGGTTGCTTCTCGATAACTACAATACTTAACTTTTCCAGCAATTTTGATAGTATGTTGATTTAAAGCACCTTTATCATCCGCGAAGGACGGTAGCCGTGATAATCAAGACTAACAACATAGTTTTTATTTATAGTTTAAAACACATTTATTAGTAAATTTGTTGTTGATCTCTATACCGGTGGAGGGTAAATGGATATGTACAATTTGACAGAGCCATAACTAATTTTCCAAATCACCTTGTTAGATCTCCAATACTTTCTTCAAGAATATCTGTTCTTAAAGAGCATCTTCTATTTTTAGATGATACTAAGTTTTTTGTACTGATAAACCAATATGCCAACAAACCTAAATTGATTCTAAAAGCACAACATAATCTATCTCACTTTATCCACTATTTTTGTTATTCCTTAGTTTTGAAAACGTAGTGATAGATACACGTTTTATAAACACTCTATGTATAAAAATTGATAATAATTTGCTTTAATTGTTCTTACAGATTATAACAAATTTTTGAGCGATTCTTGATTAAAAGTTTCAATCCAAGGTAAGCAAACACGACAATTCGTATGTGTGGAACCTTCTTCATATGAGTGTATAGATCATCATGTAATAATTTCCAAAAGTAAATTGTTCACAAGTTGAGCAATTCGCTTTTCATTTCTTATGAATATAAATCTGTAGCATTAAATTATACATTAGCAGTTTAATCTAAATGTGAATCAATTAAACTCTATTTTTAAAAGATGCGTTTTAATAATTATAAAAAATACTTAACTATAAACCTTGACTAGAAATTCAAGGTATCCTTCACAAAATCTTTTATTTAGCCTATCAGTCATATGAGTAAATAGACATATTTATTCAGACATAATATATAATTTCCATACTGCGAGTGGTTGTATGAAGAGTATTACAAAATACTGGTTTTACACGTCTCTACTTAGTTTACTTCGTTTGCAGAGAGTTGGATCATGTTATAATAATTGTGCCGTTTTCTACTATATGCTACCATAATGACAGATTCTACTGTATCCAATGGTAGCTTTAAATCAATTCTTCCTTTATATAATATGTTTACAGACAAAAATAAATATATACACGTTCTTTTAATAAGAAGATTTCTATAATATTTTGGTGTATTCTAACTATCTATCACGTACACACTTGTAATTCTTGTTTTTTAAAATTGAGTATTTGAGTGATGATATTCTTAACATCTATTTTTTACAATGATTTATAGTATAATTATAAATATTAATAGATAGGATTTTTAGAGAATTTATTAAGAAACGCAAAAGTAATAAAATAAAGTTTTGTACCTAAGGTCTACAGTTATAAGGTATTAGGTTGTATATAACCGTAACGTTATGTATAGACACCTAATGGTTAAACTTTTAGCAGTGATATATTGTAGACTTAAAGAGTTGTAGAGAAGTAGAGTTATTTTCTACTGTCTCTTAATGTGACATCAGTTTCTTTTGGCATATATACAAAAAATATGGTTCTCAGTTTTAAGTAATGTTTTTAATTATATGAATAATATATAGCATATGTTATATTACAAATGTCTAATATAAGCAAATATATTTATGGGTTTTTTTGTACAATAATATAAAATTGTGCTACTGTGACTTGCATTGCCAAATACTTTTGACTTATGGAAATTGTTTTTGTTTTGTTTACTGGAGCATCAATGTAACCAATTTTTGAGCGTGTTAGAGCGATTTATCTTTATTCGGTTATTAATTTTTGAATATGCAACACCATCTTAACAATTAAAATTACTTTAAAAAAAATTTAAAAGCAAAATAAATGTATACACAAAAAATTAAGTCAATTTTGGCTTTGCCGAAATTAAATACTCTTCACACAAAGCTATCGAGAATAATTTATATTTGGAAATGCACTCATTCCGACAGAAAGACATATACCTATTGTTAGATCAGTTCAAGTAGTTACTTTGATTAGTATGAACTACAAGGCTCAGACCATAGATTTAATAATTTAGTAAGTTAATGCAAAACGCACATAAATGTAGTAGTCTAATCCAATACGTGTGGCAACCTGTCAATCGGTTATTAATAGACTCACGAATAAGCAAGATTCGTCTTAAATACACAACTCCCATGGCTAAATAAATTGCCAAAGTTACCTATCTGCATATTCTAATAAAACAATAATCTGATTATATACAAGTTTTTCCTTCTACTCCCTACCCGACTTACAGTATTATCTTATTTGTAAATAGTGTTATGAACTTATTTCTATTATAACTGTATATCTAAACTATTATTAACGATTTCACATGTAAACAAAATAGAATAAAGTTTTTAATGTTATTAAATGTATTTATTATTAGTAGAGTAATTTTACAATTACATATTTTCACAACGATATTTGTATCAAATTCTGAATATATAGCAATGTATAGAAATTAGAATTCTCAACTACTTTAGAATTTAGAAATACAAATTAAAATTCTCAATCACTTTACAATTATGATTTAATATGAAAGAATTAAGTCTGTACATAAATTACAATATTTTGAAATAATTTTAATGCAACTTGTAACTAAAATAAAAAGTAATAAAATGCTCTATTTCCAAATGATTTAAATTGATGGTTTATAAAATGGTGTTACTTTATAAATTTTTTATGATATTCATTTGTTATATAGATCGTGTTTAATTGAAAGGTACTCCTACAAATACATGTCCTTAAGGTTTTGTGCGGACATGACACATATAGCAACTTGTGTTAAGTTATGTTCGATTTTAATTTCTTGGGTATGCCATTCAAGTTACATATAAATATGTTGTATAGGTGTTATATAGTCATATACTATATATGAGTTCTTAAAATAAGCATTAGTCATATACTATATATGAGTTCTTAATATAAGCATAAGGTCAATTAATTTAGGTTACTTATCAGTATAAAATGTTGCTATGTTGTTTTGAGTAAGTTAATGAATGTTTATATTCCTGAGCAATTATTTATTAAATAATTATTTTTGCAATGTTTAGGTTTTAGACAGAATAAATAGAAAACCAATAAAATAAAAGAAATAATGAACGAAATTGATTAATCATTTTGTACTTCAATAAATCTATAATTAAAATGTATATATCATATCTTTTTACGTTTAAGATTACTAAGACAAGATTGCTAATGCAGGCCTTTTCGATTATTATATTACACACTAATATTATTTGCAACTAAAGCTTAAGTAAAATTTATATATATTGTCTATATAAATGAATATTATAAGTACAGTAATAAATAATGCCAGCTGTAGTTGGAAAAGGTAATATTTCACTTTTAGAAATATTTCACGTGTGTTATTACAATAAAATATATTCTTACAACCTGTTATTTCTATTGCTGTAGTTGTATTATCTAATATTCTGAAGCCACAACCAGACCCATTACTTTCATATATGCATGTGTGTATTATTCATTTTTTCTGCTCATGAATTCACTGTGCTAACGATAAGGGAAAAATTTTTATTCAAAGAGAAGTATCTGCCATATAATTTTTGTAATAAAAATTTTGTGAGATTAATAGGATATTGCGTTATATAGTAGGTATATATTGTATGAAATTAAGGTGGAAAACTATCGATGAAAAAAACATATATCTAAATTTTCAAATAATGTATTATAACTATAATCCGAAAAAAGAAATATAAATAACAAATTTTAAATAAAATAACATTTATCTTTTTGTTTCATCTATATGTCCAACATTTTCCAGTGAACTGTTAAAAATTGTACTCTTTAGATAGTTTACTTATCAGAAAGTGTCCTTATTATACCTATATAGTCAAACTTCTATAACTCGAAGTATCATTTTGCAAAGAAGAGGTTCGACTTATGGAAATTTCGAGTTAAAGAACTTTTTTCTAATTGTATGTAATTTGCTCTCTAAACTCCGTTGCACTCTATTTAGTTCGAGTTATAGAAAATTCGATTTATAGAAGTTCGAGTTATGGAAGTTAACTCTAGTTAATTTTAAAGAGTCGGTTAAACTGAAATAATATATAATGTCAAGCATAACCCAAAATTTTTTATCTACGACACTAACTTACTTTATTATGCTAGGAGATAATTTATCCTATGTATTCATTGACGATATTCTACAGGCTTATTATCACTACATGCGGCGATAAGAAGATAAATTCCTTAAAGTGAAATAAACTTTAGCTGACTTTTGTTCTATTTGCTTCTTTAACCGTGGTTATTAAGACTCTGAACGTAGAATCTATAGATGATCTGATCTAACCGTTTTTTTGTGTTCACATTAACCAGTTTTTTAGGATTAATTTCCGTTAAAATAATTTTTGTTTAATTCACTTTAAGGCGATGATTTTAATACTGAATGTATACCTGGGTACAACACATTTAGAAAAACTTGTGATTATTATTAATTAAACCTGACAGTTTATTTAACTGGAATGAATGAGAAAATTTCTTCAATTGTTTTTCCACTTTCTACGTACTATAGCTTTAGAGTTTATATAAATCTTAATCATTTTTCAACCGTTAATGTAATAATAAAAATTTTAATCAGGCGATATATAAATAACTGATTTATTTTGTTCATATAGTAATAGAGAGTTATATTAGGATTATATATATTTTTTTATAAAAGTTTTCATACTTGTCTTTAGTAAATATAGTTCCATATATTTTAAAAAATTTTATTAACAACAACTAATAATCATTGATAAAAACAGATAATTTATATGTATGTTTATACCAATAAACAATAGCTATATAGCATAATATGTAAATATTTTATTGTGTATAAATCACAAACATTTATAAATATATTATTAGAAATAATCAGAGATTTCTTATCAGAGAGATTGGGTTAGTAACTGCTTGCGTTGGCCCCCTATGATGATTCAGGCACAGTGGCGGTATCTTCTGGCTTGTATATTTTTAAATGCACAAAAAATTTAAAATTACAAATCAAATTGTTGCTATACGATTCCAAAATGAAATCATACTTTCGCTTGCTTGTCTTTAGATAAGGATACTTTCGGTTGTTTATTTTTTATTTATTTTAAATTATAAATAACATTTTAAGTGAACGCAGCTGCTGGAACCATTACCAACCAATAAATTTTATTAATATGCAGATAATTTTTTTTTGCTAAATAATGCCAGAATTTTTATATATCAGAATTGGAAATTAGCAAAACAAAAAATGTTTATAGCTAAAATCGATTATATAAGTCAATGGAATTGATAATGCGATTTTCGTTTATTCTCTTGTTTTTTTCTTATATTTTATCAATCTTTTTGTTTTGATTTTGTTTTGGCAAATTTGTTTTGTTTAAAGGTCTAACCGATTTTTTGGACTTCGGCCCAATACTAATTTAGATATCTAAGCAGTTAAAAAGCAAAACCAAACACCATCAACTAACTGTCGGTACGTGGGTAATAACTTTTATAGCCGCAAAATGGCACAAATTATAAA
>NC_051847.1:60611266-60627701 GCF_002237135.1 Teleopsis dalmanni | reverse complement strand
TTTGATTAGTATGAACTACAAGGCTCAGACCATAGATTTAATAATTTAGTAAGTTAATGCAAAACGCACATAAATGTAGTAGTCTAATCCAATACGTGTGGCAACCTGTCAATCGGTTATTAATAGACTCACGAATAAGCAAGATTCGTCTTAAATACACAACTCCCATGGCTAAATAAATTGCCAAAGTTACCTATCTGCATATTCTAATAAAACAATAATCTGATTATATACAAGTTTTTCCTTCTACTCCCTACCCGACTTACAGTATTATCTTATTTGTAAATAGTGTTATGAACTTATTTCTATTATAACTGTATATCTAAACTATTATTAACGATTTCACATGTAAACAAAATAGAATAAAGTTTTTAATGTTATTAAATGTATTTATTATTAGTAGAGTAATTTTACAATTACATATTTTCACAACGATATTTGTATCAAATTCTGAATATATAGCAATGTATAGAAATTAGAATTCTCAACTACTTTAGAATTTAGAAATACAAATTAAAATTCTCAATCACTTTACAATTATGATTTAATATGAAAGAATTAAGTCTGTACATAAATTACAATATTTTAAAATAATTTTAATGCAACTTGTAACTAAAATAAAAAGTAATAAAATGCTCTATTTCCAAATGATTTAAATTGATGGTTTATAAAATGGTGTTACTTTATAAATTTTTTATGATATTCATTTGTTATATAGATCGTGTTTAATTGAAAGGTACTCCTACAAATACATGTCCTTAAGGTTTTGTGCGGACATGACACATATAGCAACTTGTGTTAAGTTATGTTCGATTTTAATTTCTTGGGTATGCCATTCAAGTTACATATAAATATGTTGTATAGGTGTTATATAGTCATATACTATATATGAGTTCTTAAAATAAGCATTAGTCATATACTATATATGAGTTCTTAATATAAGCATAAGGTCAATTAATTTAGGTTACTTATCAGTATAAAATGTTGCTATGTTGTTTTGAGTAAGTTAATGAATGTTTATATTCCTGAGCAATTATTTATTAAATAATTATTTTTGCAATGTTTAGGTTTTAGACAGAATAAATAGAAAACCAATAAAATAAAAGAAATAATGAACGAAATTGATTAATCATTTTGTACTTCAATAAATCTATAATTAAAATGTATATATCATATCTTTTTACGTTTAAGATTACTAAGACAAGACAAGATTGACAAGATTGGTAATGCAGGCCTTTTCGATTATTATATTACACACTAATATTATTTGCAACTAAAGCTTAAGTATAATTTATATATTGTCTAAAAAAAAAAATGAATATTATAAGTACAGTAATAAATAATGCCAGCTGTAGTTGGAAAAGGTAATATTTCACTTTTAGAAATATTTCACGTGTGTTATTACAATAAAATATATTCTTACAACCTGTTATTTCTATTGCTGTAGTTGTATTATCTAATATTCTGAAGCCACAACCAGACCCATTACTTTCATATATGCATGTGTGTATTATTCATTTTTTCTGCTCATGAATTCACTGTGCTAACGATAAGGGAAAAATTTTTATTCAAAGAGAAGTATCTGCCATATAATTTTTGTAATAAAAATTTTGTGAGATTAATAGGATATTGCGTTATATAGTAGGTATATATTGTATGAAATTAAGGTGGAAAACTATCGATGAAAAAAACATATATCTAAATTTTCAAATAATGTATTATAACTATAATCCGAAAAAAGAAATATAAATAACAAATTTTAAATAAAATAACATTTATCTTTTTGTTTCATCTATATGTCCAACATTTTCCAGTGAACTGTTAAAAATTGTACTCTTTAGATAGTTTACTTATCAGAAAGTGTCCTTATTATACCTATATAGTCAAACTTCTATAACTCGAAGTATCATTTTGCAAAGAAGAGGTTCGACTTATGGAAATTTCGAGTTAAAGAACTTTTTTCTAATTGTATGTAATTTGCTCTCTAAACCCCGTTGCATACTATTTAGTTCGAATTATTGAAAATTCGAGTTATAGAAGTTCGAGTTATAGAAGTTAACTCTAGTTAATTTTAAAGAATCGGTTAAACTGAAATATGGTAATATATAATGCCAAGCATTACCCAAAATTTTTTATCTACGATACTAACTTACTTTATTATGCTAGGAGATAATTTATCCTATGTATTCATTGACGATATTCTACAGGCTTATTATCACTACATGCGGCGATAAGAAGATAAATTCCTTAAAGTGAAATAAACTTTAGCTGACTTTTGTTCTATTTGCTTCTTTAACCGTGGTTATTAAGACTCTGAACGTAGAATCTATAGATGATCTGATCTAACCGTTTTTTTGTATGCACATCAACCAGTTTTTTAGGATTAATTTCCGTTAAAATAATTTTTGCTTAATTCCCTTTAAGGCGATGATTTTAATACTGAATGTATACCTGGGTACAACACATTTAGAAAAAGTTGTGATTATTATTAATTAAACCTGACAGTTTATTTAACTGGAATGAATGAGACAATTTCTTCAATTGTTTTTCCACTTTCTACGTACTATAGCTTTTGAGATTATATAAATCTTAATCATTTTTAAACCGTTAATATAATAATAAAAGTTTTAATCAAGCGATATATAAATAACTGATTTATTTTGTTCATATAGTAATAGAGAGTTATATTAGGATTATATATATTTTTTTATAAATGTTTTCATACTTTTCTTTAGTAAATATAGTTCCATATATTTTAAAAAATTTTATTAACAACAACTAATAATCATTGATAAAAACAGATAATATACGTATGTTTATACCAATAAACAAAAGCTATATAGCATAATATGTAAATATTTTATTGTGTATAAATCACAAACATTTATAAATATATTATTAGAAATAATCAGAGATTTCTTATCAGAGAGATTGGGTTAGTAACTGCTTGCGTTGGCCCCCTATGATGATTCAGGCACAGTGGCGGTATCTTCTGGCTTGTATATTTTTAAATGCACAAAAAATTTAAAATTACAAATCAAATTGTTGCTATACGATTCCAAAATGAAATCATACTTTCGCTTGCTTGTCTTTAGATAAGGATACTTTCGGTTGTTTATTTTTTATTTATTTTAAATTATAAATAACATTTTAAGTGAACGCAGCTGCTGGAACCATTACCAACCAATAAATTTTATTAATATGCAGATAATTTTTTTTTGCTAAATAATGCCAGAATTTTTATATATCAGAATTGGAAATTAGCAAAACAAAAAATGTTTATAGCTAAAATCGATTATATAAGTCAATGGAATTGATAATGCGATTTTCGTTTATTCTCTTGTTTTTTTCTTATATTTTATCAATCTTTTTGTTTTGATTTTGTTTTGGCAAATTTGTTTTGTTTAAAGGTCTAACCGATTTTTTGGACTTCGGCCCAATACTAATTTAGATATCTAAGCAGTTAAAAAGCAAAACCAAACACCATCAACTAACTGTCGGTACGTGGGTAATAACTTTTATAGCCGCAAAATGGCACAAATTATAAACTTTGAATCGTTCATGAACTGAACTTGAAATGCGATTGCCGAGCCAAGTACTTGAAAAAGGTTTAATTGCACTACTTCAAGGTTTAATAGCTAAAATATGTCAACGATTTACTTTGAGAACAATTTCTTAAGAAAATACCAAACTACTAGCAATCATAATATTCTTTTATAACGAAGACATTCCGTAAAATAAATAAAATATTCTGCTATTTTTGTATTTTTTAATAATACTCCGATTTTGGCACACGTACTTTTACAGGCTATATAGAACTTAAGATAAAAGAAAACAAAACAATTTCAGGGCCAAAAGATTTGAGAAAATAAGTTTTCAATTTAATTTTTGTTGCATTGATAGTAAAATAGAACTATTCAATTCAAAAAACGGTATATTACCAGGCCCACATTACCTTATCGAACCTTATCTTAACTCGGCGTCTACACTGGCTAGACTTTGGTAAGATTTTTATGCTCAAATGCAAAAACGTTTTATAAATAAATTTTGTCTACGAACAAAATATATTTTAGTGAAGAAATGTTGATATATGCGAAAATATTGCTAAAGTCTACCTAGAGTAGACGCTTTGTAAAATATTATACGTTTCAGTAGTTATAGATAGAAAACTATAAAAACATTCTTCATATTATATATATAAATTAGATTAAATAAAAGATGACTCAATTAATGGGAAGAGAGGCATTCATAGTAAGTTGATAGTGTTAAAGTATATAAGATATTCTATTACTATTATAATTATTTGAAAAACGAAGACACAAGAAATTAAGAATGCAAATATAAATTTAAAGATAATTTTTTTTGGTTTTCACAATAAAGGAAATATAGACCTTACGTCACAATAGTCATTAAATTACAATTATTCTACAATAAAAACATTAATTAACAAGTGCCGTTGTTTTAGCCATCCCTGGACTATACTACTATGTTCAGACACGAGAGAAATTGTATACCATGTGCTTGGGGAATGCCCGACACTGATGCACAAGCGGAAGAAACACCTAGAAGGGTATTTCATGGATCATAAAGATTCAAGACTAGGAAAGATAGGCTCTACACTGTCTTTCATTAAAGAAATCGGACTTGAAGAAACACTCTAACCCAAGTAAGGGGCACAATAGATCTTTTGGTCACAGTGCTCAAAATCTTCTTTTTTTTTAATAATGTTCAGACACATCTTAATTTCGCATACAAAATTCAGTTTTAAGATTAGAACGAACGAAGGATGCAACTACGCGAAAGATAAATTATAAGGAAAAGATGAGTTGAGATAACGAAAACGTGACATTTTTTTAAAATAAATGTCAGTGACAGTTGATTTTAATAAAATCGGGAAAATATTTTAAAAGTAGTGCAAATTTTTAAATTTGAATATAGAGAAAAAACTGTAACTATTATTAATTTAAAGTAGAGTGAAAAATAATAATTCACATATCTGAAATTCACTGAAGCTAATAAAACTACTGAATACCATTCTTTTTAGTTATAATAATCAACTTCCTAATTTCCTAATAATTTTCCAGGTATAAATCGTATTTAGAGCATGTAATTTTTAACATTCGATTTGTAAACAAAACACATATGATTGCCTTAATTTGGAGCAGTATGAACACTTTCGAAATTAACTTACTTTCATTTTTACGAAATTAAGGAAATTTGGCTGTCTGAACATAGTATAATAGCAAGAACGTTGTATATATAATAACAACATTACAGACAACAATTATGCAGAGGTAAAAACGCCATAAAGCTATGGAATAAATAGACTAAGTCTTTTTGAGTATACCATAGTAACAATTGGATCCTGAACAAATCTTTTCAAGTAAAGATATAAGTCGGTCGTAGATAGTTTTCTGCAAGTTATGATGTCACTTTTAAAGTATATTATGTCCATATTCATTATTGTTATTTCAAAACTATAATTACTTGAAGTGAATATAAATAATCACATTCATATTCTAGGTAAGAAATAGTATAGTGGCAATATGACATATATACTAACATTTAACAAAAGAAAATAATATTAATTAAAAATATTTGAGATATATATTCTGATTATAATTTTTATGTTGTAGCTAGCTATGAGATCTAGTTAACCAATTTCAAACACTTAACTAAATGTTTAATGATCATTTTCAAAAAAAAGGAATTGTTTAAAATTATATTATATATCTATTTTTCTATTATATATAATAGAGCTTGATGTATAATAATTAAGCTATAAGAATAAATTAAAAAATTTGTTGACATTTCGATAAATATTTAATAGCATTTTTTAAAGATTAGATTCCAATAATCGTTATATTGATAAAAATGAAGTTATCAAATTATTCATAATTACTCAATACTCATAGCAGATACACAAACAAATCGTATGGAAATAGGTTTTATTGTCGAAGAGCTGTTTAAGACAATATCTATACTCGTATGTATTTCATGGGGTCAATAACATAATTTTTTGCTTCAATGGAACAAGTTGTAGTCATTTTTTTCTATTTATCATTTAACAGTTCTTATTTATAGGCGGTTATTATATTGTATTAAAAAAATATGAAGTTAAGGACTTTGCTATTCTCTGATAACTATATAAGGAACAGTTTTAATTTATGTAAAGTAAGGGTGTTGTCAAGTTTTGGATATTTAAAGTTGAACAAAGGCCACAAAGCTATCTTATTTTCTCCTTAAATCGGTGACCAATATGTACTACCCATCAGACATTTCAAGCCAACTTTTACTCAATTGTTAGTGTGCGATACCGAATCGTTATACTTGCTCTTCAAAGAGGTGACATTTCTCCCATTTCTTTTAATGGTAACCAAATATCACATCAAAATTCAATTAATATCATGAACTACATTCAAACCGTAGATTTATCAGAGAAATTCACACAAAAAAGAAGCATCGACAATTAAAAACCAGAAGACTCAAGTCTGGGGTTTTATAAATCCCACAGATATTATATTAAGTCATCAGTTGAAAATTATGTGAATGATTCTAAATTGTGAAGAGTTTGCATTCAAATAATTCGCAAAGACACATACTTTTCGATTGTTAAAAATGAATTTATTTAGAAATATTTTTAAACAGGTTCAGTGATAAGATCGACTCAGTGTCTAAACAGATAATAACGTTGAGTGCGTGCTTCCGATTAACAAAATATATAAAATAAAATATACAGAAATTCGATTATAAAATCCTATAATAAAATTTAAAAATGATCGCAGACCACAAGAAATGAAAACGAGCAAAGAACAAATACTACAATTCTTTTCCTAAAAACGGTATTGCTTCCAGGTAATATGTTGTTTCAAGTGCTTTGTGAAAAATTATTAATTAAATTAAAAACTGTAAAATAGAAAAACCGAAACATTTCGATCGATCGGTCGTTATGTATGTCTCTTTGTCTTGCAGAGGTCTTCGATGACATATTGATCTGTTTCCAACTGTGTTATTTTCAAATTTAATCAGCAAACAAAAATTTATAAGAGTTAGTGAAGAAGTCAAAATATGTACAAAAATTTTGCCAAATTTTAGCCAGTGTAATGTAGTTGTGGTACGACGCATAGTAAAGAAGACAACATAAAAGCACATGCAAGATCAAACCCAATATTAAACATCGACCCTAAGAAATATCTCAGTTTATGGCAAATCATCTATAATTTCCTCCACATTTACAACAAAAATCAAAATTCAACAGTTTCTTACGAGTCCCGTTATATTTGTAGTTCTAGTGTATAATTTACGCCTATTAATCACCCACAAAAATTACAAATGAGCGTTTAAAAATCTTTTTGTAAATGTTGAACAATTATTTGGGTTAACTCAATTCTTAATTAAACATAGATGGTGCTCTTGAAATCCTAGTATATATTCATTAGAAATAGCTACGTGAAATCTATTTTGTACTACGACTGTGAAACATGGAAGCAATACAGATACATAGACTGAAAGATGTAAGTGTCTGCGTAGAGTTCTGAAAATAAGGTGGTCAGTTTGAATATCAAATAAACGCCTAAAGTAGAAGTGGACAAGCCATACCCTTAGACAGCCGGAAGATTACATAGCAAGCGTTGGTATGGAACCCACAAGATAGCAGAACACCTGGTGCGCTAGTGAACACGTGGAGAAAAACGGTAAAAACTGAGCTAGCTAAAGCACGATATACATGGAACGACAGCTACAGAGAAGCATCAAATAGAATCAGATTTAGAAGAATTATTGAGGTCCTATGTCCCACTGGGGAAGGTGGATAATAGCAGCAGTAATAGACATAGCTACAAGTATGTTTGAATATTAACATGTTATCTTATGTACTGAATAACTACTGATAGTTTATAAATAAATGAAAATACATATATAAAACTAATATGTAGTAATTAAATTTTTTATAATATTTTTTGCCATTATTAGTTTTAATAAAAACTCGTAAGTATAGTGAAGTAGATCTGAAAAAAAAACCAGTAGTACATGACTTTTAAAAGTTCAGTCTTAAAAGTCATATTATTTTTTTAAATATAGAATAGAGCACACCGGTTAAATTTCTGTAGAATTTAATACTACAGTTTGCTGATATGACACACTTTCAGTAAAAATTTATGTTGTGTAAGTTATATTTTGACCTCAAATGAAATTTAAAAACAAAAAAAAATAACAACAAAATTGAATAAGATATTAATTATATTTTATTTTTAAATAAAATTATATTTAATTTACATTATGAAATATAATTCCATCTCATTAATATATATGTACATCCAATAGATACAAAAATAAAAATAAAAAGTACAACAGTTTCTTTAGCATAGTGACTTAAAATTTGATCTCTTCGTAACTTAATATTTAACCAAAAATTATTATATATTGTTATATATATTTATACAAATTGTGGCTTGAAATTAGTATTCCTCACCCGGTAACAAAGCACAAATATTGTTCACATATGGGTGTGGCTTCTAATGGAATTATATTTATTTCATATAACATCCAATAAGCTTAAACTGAGTTCAATTATTGCAAAGAAATTTCATTTCTTTATAATTAATTAATTAATATTATTATTACTATTATTTATATTGTGAAAAAGCTTTATTGTTCTTTAAGTTTCATTCAAAATAGAAAGCAATTACACAATTACGTATTATGTATGTAAATATGTAGTAAAAAATAAACAAATTTCATAATAGAAATAATTAACAATAACAGTTTTTCTTTGATTTTGATAACGCTTTGTCCCTTAATTACAAACACTTGACCAAATTACACTAATTTTTAACATTTTGCTTAGTTATCGATAAGGCTTAATATATTATAAACTAAGATTTAGATTTAGATTTAGAGAGTTTCTAAATTGCTGATGATACTACTTATAGTGATTCTAGTTGTGGCTTTGATAAATTCCGAAGTCTTTATCTTTTTCTCTTGGTCTATTAGAAGTAATTTTAAATCAGTGTTACCACTACGTTCTCAAGAACCACAAGGAATGCTATTTGAAATACAGTTAAATAAGTGTGCGGAGGTTTCTTCAGTAGTGGTATCGGTATCGGTATCGGTATGTTGCACTATTGTACTTTATCGGTTGAGTTGAGCAGTCTAACGGCGCAGATAGAATATTTTTAGAGGTTGTTGTCTCATTGTTGATGTGCGCATTAAAAGCAGTAAAAAGTGTCATTGTCAGTCTTTTTCTCAAATCAGTTAAGTGTATGTGGCGCACGTTCTAACTGATATTTGCTGAGACTTCGAAACTTGTACTATAATCTGCGCCAATTAATGCTGCTCAAAGACGAGACTCTGACTTTGGCTTTAATAAAAATGATAAAACAAGGCAAAAATTTTATATCATTTTTATTGTTTTTGTTTTTTTTTTTGTGATGTAGTATTTATGCTGGATAAACTTGTTATCGTTACTGCTGTTTTCTAAGCTTTTTCTTACAACAAGTGCTAATTGTGCTGTGCTTTGACCTTTGATTTTAACGCAAGTTTTATATGACAAAGGCTTGAATAGTGTTTACAAACACAAATACAGAAACAATTAACATTTTTCCACTTAAATTACATACATTTTTTTTTATTTTTTTTGATTTTTTTTTTATACTTTGTATTTTTTCATCGTTATAGATCTTACCTAATGGCTAACTACGATCTTACCCTACACAAAATTATATCTGCTTTCTTACATTTTCTTCCCACCTTCCCTATTACCGTAGAAACCCACATTTTGATCCCGCCCATTATAAAAGTTGGTCCCTAGACGGGTCCAATATCACTTTGGTATCTGGCGGTTAAATAATTTGCCGCCTCTGTCATTTGTTCTAGACATTGATAGAGACCATTTAAATGTCTTTTACAACGTTGCGCAAGTTCGGTAGCTTTATCTGCATTTGCGGCCTTCTTTTTCTGTGCGCATAAATCTTCACTGCTGCTAATTGAACTGGCTTTATTTACTTCTGATTCAACACCAGAATCATTTTCATTTGAAACTTCACTTTCCGAATCGCTGATATTACTACCTGAAGCTGTTGACGTTACAGAAGCGGTTGAAGGGCGACGTATATGACCTTTTGTGATTGTTGTACTTGCGACTGTTGTTGTGGTATTGGTGGCATTTGTAGCTACTTCTGTATTTGAGTTATCAGTCTTTGGCTCTGACTCTGGGCTGAGTCTAGCGCCCTTATTGAGTTCATTTATTTTATTTTGAACATTAGTTATTGGATCTTCCTCTTCTTCGCTATTGTCTTTACCAGTCCATAAAAGATCATTTTTCAAGGAATTCAGCATATTGTACAAATTGAAGAGCTCCGATGATGTCAAGAATTCATGTACATTTTTAGATTGTGCAACACTGCGTTTTCCGTTAGTAATTGAATTGAAAGTATGTTGATTCGAAGTTGAGTCTTTACCAGGTGCTGGTATAATATCACTGCTGTCACCAACCTAAAATTAAAAAAAGACAAAAACAAAAAAAAATTAAAAAAATGAAATTGTTTTAAAAAAGTTTTTAAGAGCAAAGATATATTTTTATAGATAAAGCAATTGGTTTAATAAAGATATGTACTTAACAAAAAAAATGGTACTAATTTCTGAATATATTATATATAAAACTTGTTATGTGCTTTTGAATTACTAACGGGTGCTTTGCACGTTTTTTGACCTCCTCTGATTGAAGATTTTAGAGTATCATGAAAACATAGAGTGTAATGTATCTATAACCGATTTTTTTCATGGTTTTCGCATTAAAACTGTTTTTAAACAAATTTCAGTACTTTAAGAAAGAAAGTAAAGTCTACATATTACATCATTAAGCAACCGGATTCTTCAAATTAATAAAAAGTTATTTAAACTACATTAAAAACGCTTTCCATCGCATACAAATATAAAATTATCTAATACATCTAATAATTAAATATCTAATAAGTAATCTAATAAATTAAATAATGAAAGTGAAAAGCTGTGATCAATTTTCAATTTTTTTTTTAAGTTGACGTAGAGGTCTTAACAAGCTTGTTACAAATGTCATCGCCATCTATAGTAAAATTAATATATTACCTATAGTATTATAGATAACCAATATTAGCTATTTAAAAGATTTATAAATCTAATAAAAACGGGATATGAAACCTTAAAAACAATGTAGGATACTTTTGGTTTCCGCGCATTTTTACTATACTATAACTGTTTTAAAACAATTATTTACTAACTAAATTTTTTAATGTCAAATTGAAAACAGATACGTATTTATAAATATAAACCCAATATTGGTAGTTATTATGCTTTGTTGCTACCTAACATGGTCCTTTCCTTACTACCTAAAATACATCGCTTTTATTTGCTTGGAACCCCATATGCAAAATTTCATAGAAATACCTCAAAAACTGAAACAGTAACTTCCAGATAGACAGACTAATGATCAACGCACAATTAAACTACAGTCGGTCAATAGTGTACAACTCCGAATGTTGTTTAACGATCAAGGCACACAGTCAATGACTACAGAAATTGACTAATATAGTCTATAGTCCGAGTATATACCGTAATCGTGTGCTGCACAACAGTAAGCCTGTATATATCCTTATATCCTACAATAATGTATTATATTCTTTAAGCTGTACTTTCAGATTTATTGATATTTGATTCCGATATTTGAAATGTAAAGAGTGTTAAAGAATTTCTAAACTATATTTAAGTCAGTTCTTTGGAAATAGAAAAAGAGTAGGTAATAACTGATACATTAACTTCATTCTCTCAGATCATGTCTTTTGATTTAAACTAGAAAAACCAGACATGCTATCTCACTTTTTTTGTGAAATCCCTTATATATATAGATTAATTAAAGTATACCAAACAAATATCCACATATATTCTTTTTGTAGCTTGACTTTTTCCTAGCGAACATTAAAATTTATTGAATAATAATCTATTGTTCTGAAGAACATCGACTTGCAAACCTTCATTCACTTGATAATGGTGATAAAGGCAAAGATTTATCTTTAAAATAAACATGAAATAGAATTATAAAGATGAGTTTTTTATACACCAGCTAGTTATATAAATCTTTCTAAGTGTGATGTTTTTGAATTTTTAGAGGATCTGAATGGTGGACTTAGCTGCCTTACTAAAACCGACTCATGTCCAGAGGAGTTACTTATAGATGACCGTTCTATTTAACTTTCAGCTTTTGAAGATTGATTAAAGCTGATCCAGATTTTATGAACAAATAGCTTTCTTTGTCTTGACTTAGTATTCTCAAATTAACAAGGTGGACAAGATTTTATAAAATGTTTAATATTTGCTCAACAATTAAATTAGGGAATTATATTATAATTTCTACAACTATAAACAAGTTAAGTGGAAAAACTGATTTTTTGTATGTAAAATATTGTCGGACCAACAACTGTTTTATGACAACTGTTTCGTTTCATTTACTTTCAAATATCCATTACCAACTATTATGGAAATATATTTCTGACTTGATTTTAAGTGCATACCAGTCGCCATGTCTGATGCTTACTTATAATTGAATATTTAGACTTCTTTTATAAAACAGATCACTGAGTCAATTTCACGTCAATTAAATTAATCATATTTATTTTTACTACTTTGTAGATTTAATGGAACACATTAAACCACATCTAAATTAAGGCTTTATTCATAATAATATAATTATTTTATATATAAAAATATATATATATATATATATGTTATATAATATAAAATATATATAAATATATGTATATATAATTATTATAATTGAAACTGAACTATGGAAAGCGATATTTCGAACTATGACTTATACAACTTTAGCCCCACAACTTCACAAGTCAAAATATAATTTTTAAGCTGGGTACATTATATAGACCTTGATTATAATACCGCAACAGATGTACATATATAAACTCTTTGACAAGTCTGTGTTAAGCAACTATTTTTATAGTTGAACTAACTTTTCGAATAATATGAGAGTTGAAGTAAGCTTGATAATATGAATGGAATATATATTATTGTAATAATCAGACTAACCTGTCGATCCATGAGCCTGCATGGAACCAAGATTGTGTCATCCATTATATTTACAGTTTTGACAAATTTCTCCATCATATTTACAATGCTATCTTTGGAGAATTGTAGTTCGTCGTGGCGTGCAATTCTGCGCAGACAGTTTCTAAAAAGATTAATAATAAATAGAAATCATTAATTAATTCATGCCAGCACATTTTATCTTTGTAGACAAACACAAAGTCATAAAAATTAATTAAGCATATATCAAAATCACAATATCGATATTATAATCAAAACTAACCGGTCTAACGCCATCGCTACACGTTCCAAATATAAAAAGTTTAAACAAAGATTACCAATAAAAGATGTCAAAAGTCGTCTTCGAGTCTGCCTGGTATGAGACTTCCGCAAAATGGCGTAACCACCGAAAAAAAAAATTCTGACTGTTGTTTGGTTAGAAACACACGCCAACTTCAAGGCACCTTAACGGCTTTAACAAATTTGTCGGTCTTTGAAAAGTGCCAAAATGATGTTTCAATGTTATAAATTATGATTTGAATTTTTCTATTTCTGTTTCTATTTTTATAATATCTATTGACTTTTATTTTTGTATCGTTCGGTTTTTTTGGACTTGGTAAAACCAATTTTTATGCAAATGCGATGCAAAACTTAAGTAGGAAACTTGTTCATTTCGAAAATCAGACAACATACAACACATGAAGTCGTCGATATTGTCGTTCGCTTTTTTTGGTGGTTTTAATTTTGGATATCGCCGACACCTGAAACCTTTTTAAATATTAGAAGAAGTAAAAACTTAGGCAAAAGACAAAAAAAATTGTAGATATTTTGCTTTGATAAGACAACAAAAGGGGCCAGGCAATTATTGCTAAAGAATTCAAATTAAATTCAAGAAGAGAAATAACTTGATTATTAGCAATGCAGGTCTTTCGCAGAGTATGAAATTTAATGAAAACGGTTTTTATATACTATAATAAATCTTTAACTGTCTCGAAGTACTAATAACACAACACAAGTAGATAATTATAGTTTTTTTTTAGATCTAAAACGTTAAAAAAAAATTGTATTTACTATACTTATGATACCATACAAACAGTTGAAGATGAGAGAACATAAACAGATTGTTGAAAAGAATTCTATATTGGTATGCCTGTTGATATGATAGTATCCCGTCAGTATGGCAACTATATTGACAAAAATGAGATGAACAAGACCAGATACAATGAGTCATAGAACTCTGAATTCGAAAAAAAAATGTAACTAAAAACTCTCAGGATCTTGAAATCTATTTACTTAAATTATGATTTCTCAAAGTTGATTTTAATTTGGAAAAATGGAACTTCCTATAAAGTTACGATATGTTTAGTTTCTTGGACCAAGTTATTATCTATCAAAATTGGGACACTGAAAACCCCTTTATAAAAAATAATATACCGCAATATAATATACTTTGGAAAGAATCCAATGTTGGTATGTCTGTTTATAAGACAGTATCCCGTCAGTATGACAAATATATCGATGAAAATGAGGCAAAATGAATTGAGAAATATTTGATTGACCGAGTACAATGAGTCTATTCAGACAAATTATGGTTGCTCAAAGTTGGACTTAATTTGGAAAAATGGAAGTTCCTATAAAGATACGCTATGTTTTCTTACTTAAATTAAGAAATTATCTATCGAAATTGGAGCACTGAAAAACCCTTTATACTGTAAAACAATGTATTTTATTATGATATTCTCATACTGGTTTTTTCGTTAATAGTGATCAATAATACTAAGCAGAAGAATATGAAATTCTTGATGTCATTCTTTTCTACGTAATAGAATTTTTTTTACGTTTGTGAAAATTTTAAGATTACAAGAATTAATAAAAATTTGATATATTTTTAGACGATGTAGTGATTATTTATAGTGCTACACAAACTACTAACACATAATAGTCTAAGATAACTTAAAAATAGCTAAAAAATTTAAACTAAAATAATTACGCATTTAACACTAAAACTGAAAAAAAATTATCATGGGCACAGGCACTTAAATCACTTAACAGATTGAGTTTTTTTTCTAAGTGTATTTATAAAAATCAAAAATATTATCATAAGTCTGATGTCTGGCCAGTATCACTATCACTATCGCATGGAGTTACTTACAAGGTTCGGCGATTTGTGTCTGGCAAGAATTGTAATTTGTACCCACGTTCCAACTTCAACAATGCATGGGCATAATTCATTACAAAGTAAATAATTAAGTAAATTTGTGAAAATCTATTGAAAAGTCACACATTGTGTTCGATAGATACGCTGTCTTTGTATAGAGATTTTCTTTGTATTATAGCGGGAAATGTTTTAAGTCTTTATATATTTGTAATTTATAAATATATATACATATATACTAGCATATATTTATCAATGTAAATTAACTTTGTATGCATTTGTAGAAATTTACAAGTGGCGGTCACGCTGTTGGTGCGTGCTTTGCCAGCGAAATGAATAAGTGAGTGTCAAGGTGCCCTATGCTGCCCAATTTTTTTAAAGTGTGCCACCATAACTTACATTGCATATATTATACTCGAAATATTACAGATATCTTTATCTTTTTTTTTTCAATTTTTACAATTCCATAAGCACTTGTTAAATTTTCTTTCACATGATTAAAAAATTGGGTATGAGTAATTTAACAATAAAAAATCATAAAATAATATATAGAATGTTATTGGAAAATACCAAATGCTTATCTTATCAGCACAGGAAACAGTCGTACGACCAAAATTTAATAGAGAAAATAATATAATAATATGTCTTATTATGAGTCTAAAAAAAGGTCATGCTTTTATTACTAATTTCTATGAAATAGTGTTTTTAAATTATGTACACGATGCGTAATTAAAACTATTACGTTTAAAATATTATTCTATATTGTCTATAGAGATTTGAACAAACGTCACAAAAGACCTCATTAGGGTGGCATAGCCTTGTCCGGTTTTGGTTAAGAGCATTAGCTTCTTTTAAAATATGAACTAATATTTTTAGACTTTTTTTAAGAATATATAAGTAAGATATACGTTTTTGATCAAAAACAAGAAAAAATAAGTTTCAACCATAAATTTTAGTTAATAAATTATTTTTAAATATAGTAACACCTCAATTATTGCAAGCTTCAATTATCGACACTTCTTGATTATTGTATATATAGTAGATCTTAATTTTTTCCTTTCCTCCTTATAGTATTGCAAATTTTAAGATAGAGCCTTTACATAAACGGACAACTTTCTTAAACGTATAATGATACTACTTTTCACTTTTTATACTATGTTTGTTTCTTAGTGTATAACTCAGTTCCGTTAACTGAAGAAATTACTAGAT
>NC_051847.1:60599357-60611166 GCF_002237135.1 Teleopsis dalmanni | reverse complement strand
TGTACATATATGAAATTAAATTAAAAACTAATAAAAACAGATTTTAACTAAAGGTTTATCAAATGGTATGTCTGGTGCTCCGGTAGGAGTATATGCAGCAGAAATAAGTATGCCCAAAATACGTGGTCGGCTTATATTGGGCACATCGATTGCTGTAGCCTCTGGTATTACATTAATTTATTTATTAGGATTCTTCATACGTCATGACTGGCAATTAATTGCTTTGATATGTAGTGGTTATCAAATTGTTTCTTTACTCTGTGTTATACCAATGCCAGAAACTCCTAGTTGGTTGATTTCTAAAGGACGTATTGCAGAGGCAAAGGCATCCATGAATTATTTTAGAGGGTTGGAAAAGTCTGGTAAATAATTCAAATTGCTTTCAAAACAGCTCATATATTAATGAAATTTGATTATTTATAGCTTTAATTACAAATACAGAAGTTGAAGTAGAATTTAATATTTTAAAAAATTCAATACAATTAGATGTGGGAGGACAAAATCCATCATTTTTCCGTTCATTGAAATTACCCGAGGTGTATAAACCCTTACTAATTCTAATAACGTTTCTAGCTTTCCAACAGGCAACTGGTGTTTTAGTGATAATCGTTTATGCAGTTCAAATTTCAACAGAAGCTGGTGTCACAATAGATCCAGTTTTATGTGCTGTACTTATTGGAGTTACACGTGTATTGAGTATTTTACCAATGGGAATAATTTTAGAAAAATTAGGTCGAAGACGTTCTGGCATAATATCAGCAATAGGAATGTGTTGCTGTATGTTTCTTTTAGCTGCCCAAAGCTGGTGTGAGTGGTTAAACAAGGTGCCACTTCTGCCTGTCATAACACTTGTAGGGTTTATAATGCTTAGCACACTCGGTTTATATACACTGCCATTTTTTATGATCTCAGAACTATTTCCACAACAAGTACGTGGTCCTGCTTCTGGAATAACCGTAGCTGTGGGTTTATTTTTGTCATTTGTCTGTATCAAAACTTATCCATTTATGAAGGAAGCAATTGGCAATAAATATTGTTTTGTGGTTTATGGTGTGATGGCCTTTTTAGCTACAATATTTGTATATCTCTTTTTGCCAGAGACTCGAGGACGTACATTGCTTGAAATTGAAGAAGATTTTCGCCGTAAATGGTACGAAAATCATGTTTACCAGTGTCAAAAGAAATACACGAAGTTTTTATTAAATAAGCAAACAAGCCATTATGCGTCAAATACTTAATATGGTAACTCTAGATTTCAAAAATGGAAATGATTATGATTTCATAGTTATTAAAGCTAATAACTAGTAATTACTAAGTTATAAAGTAGTGTTTTAATTTGCGTATTTGACAAATAACTGTGCAAAATGAAAAATTACTCCTATATTTATAGTTAGTTTTTTAAAATAAGACTTTTTTAGAAAAAATGTATTATAATTAATCAAATGCATTTTTATATATATGTACATATATATAGAATTTTACTAATGGTGTTAATTTTTATAGATTTATGTTTAATAAAACATAAGAAACTAGTGACTTTCGGACAAATTGAAAAATGGAGGAAGGTTTGCAAGAAAATTATATCAACATTTCAATAAATATTAAATAAATAAATATCATTATCGAGTAAAGTCGCGTTTTATTTTTGTCTTTGAGACAAAAACAACAGTTAAGAAATGGTGAGGGATGGGTCTGGTTTTGTTATTCAGGCTTGGGTGAAGAGAACACAACGCGAACATTAAAAATTTTAGATGATATATTCGAAATAGTACTTTAAAAATTGTTTGATTTGTTTCAGACTGTTTTTAGTGTACTGTTCATTTAGAGTACACTATATTTGGTACATCAGTGTTTGTTTTTGTTACTGAATAAAATATTAGGGGTATTCACTCTCTCTTGCAAACTCATTGCAAGGTGCACGAAATGCACAGATTGTACGAGAATGCAAATAACAACAACAAAATACACGCACAAAATTTCGTGCAATTGCGTGCAATCTTTCAATACTAAAACCTATGTATATTTGCTTGCAACAAACCAGAAATGGCGGAAATCAGCTGTTTCGTCATTTGTTGCTTCTCATTTTTAAATTTGAATTGACTGTTAGTAAAATTTCGAGATATGTTAATCTATGGCTATGCTATATACATGCGTTTCGTTCAATAATTTAAATCGATGTGACCATTAATTAAGTTTTCACAAATATAATATTATATACATATACATTTGTGAATTAATTTATCTATTTATCAATTTCAGCGAAACATACGAAAATTTGTTCACATTTTGAACTATTGAATGAAGTGTTTGGACGCATGTCTAATTTTGTACGGAAACATTGCCATAGCCACCAACTAGTTCTGCGCTAGGCAACGAAGTTTTTTTATTGAATCGTCTGCAGACAACACATTATCCAGCTCTGCACCGAAAGTCGTGCGTTCTGCTGTGCAAAGCCCCACTACCCCCCTCGATAAAAAATATAACAAATAACAATAATAAATTAAGAATTAGTTATATTTTTATTATAACAATTATTTTTATATTATATTATTATTACATATATCTCCAACAACAAATAATGTAGCGACTTTACGAATAGCCGCATTTTCGCCTGATGAACCCAAACGATATAAAACAATAGCAATCCTTAATAGTTTATTAGTGAGACTATTAAGGAAAATACGTTCCAATTTACTCTAAGCATCTGACAAAAACGGCCTTCATCAAATTCTTGAAGAATGGTAGATCTCCATTGAATAAATTTTGGTACGGGTTGGTGATTTCTGTGATGGTTTACTAAAGTAAACAAAAGGTCTTTATTTAATTGCTCCATCACTTCCCAGTAATTTGCATCATCTAACAAATAGAAACTATATAGTAGTGAAAACTACATTAACAACATGTTAATACCTTCAATCAGAATATTAAAAGCACTATTTTCAATAAAAAAATCTATACATTTTTGTATTTCACTTGTTCGCGGCATTGTTATACTTTTATTTTTCTTTGCTCAATTTGATACGGCTGCAAAAACAGCTGATTCATTTTGATGATGCAATTCTGCAACAGAGGTGTTCTCGCAGTTTTTGTATAGCATTCTTGCATTTCGTGCTCCTTGCAATGAGTTTACAAGAGAGAGTGAATACCCCTATTAATTTCCAACTTGGTACTAAGTTAACAATTACTTTGATTTAAATAAATATTAAATAAAGTAAAAATCTGTAATATGTGAGACTTCAATTGAAGAGTTAGTTTCATAATATAAACAACAATAACAAAATTATAATCTAGTAATTATTTTAATAAATCTCAGAGTTATTATAGATAATATAGTAACAGTGAAACGCACTTTTTTCTACACTGAGATATTTATACTTAATATGTATATGTATTTTAAGCAGTGGCGTCGCTAGGCGTCAGCGATGTCGGCGACCGCCGACGGCCTCGCGGCCGCGGGGGCCTCGCAAAAAGTTACCGACTGTGGATTCTAAGCACTTAATAAATATTTTGAGCAATTTGGTTTGATAATGGTATTAACTATATTCGAAGTATTCCCTAATGTTTATATAGTAATCAGATTCATGTTCACAGTTCCAGTCAGTATAGCTTCGACGAAAAGAAAGAAGCAAAGTTAAAATTGTTTAAGACGTACTAGAAAAGTATGATGGTCCAAGAGAGACTATCTTCATTATGATATAATTTAAAAAAAAATAGTATTAGTGAATTAGTATTAGTGAATGTAACTTGTTTACTTTTACAACTGGGTTATAAAGGGGGCCTCGCAATTCTGATGTCGCCGACGTGCAGAGTTGGTCTAGCTCCGCCACTGATTTTAAGATCTTATGTATGTAAAATATATCTTTGCATTAATTTTTTTTTACGATACATTATTTCCACTTTTTATATGTTTTTAATTTTTTCTTTGCAATAATTATAAGCACTATTGTTGTGAAGGTTGGAGATATTTAATAGGCATATGACATAATTTTAAATATTCAATAAATTATTGATTAGTTTGAAATAAAATGTTAAATGGTAGTTACAAATGAAAACAAACTTAAGTAATAAAAAGTAGTGCATGGATTCTTATCAAATTTCGAAATACTCGTACTAAAACTTCATGAGAGAAAATTTCAATCTAATATTATTAAGTGCTCTTGTATTTTCCATTTTCCCAATAAACGCATTGCTGGTAAGTAATGAATATCTTCGAAAGGATTTTCAAATGTCACATGAACTGAATGTCTGGTGGAAACGTGCGTTATCGTTCATCAAGTGTAGATCGCGTCACAGCTGGAGACAATCGCTGAAACGATCGCTTTGCTTAATCTCTCGATTTCTGTGTGTAATTTGTGAATACGTAAAACCAAAACAAATTTCGGCGTTTGCTTGGCAGTTGAGTTTAGTTGGATTTTGTGCTTCGTACTAAACGGTTGGCGATCAAAAAATTTGTTTAAAAAACTGGATTATAATAGATACAAAGTACGTTTATATGTATATATATGGTATTTCAAACATTTGCTGCGGTTTTTTTTTTTTGGAATAAGTGTTTCTTCAATTTTTTGTGTCTTATACCTTTATTGGTTATAATATTGTCTAAATGACGAAGTTGCGTTACGAGTTTTTTTTTTAAATTAACAAAAAAATCTTTAATTCCGCTTAAAAATAATTCTTTTATAAAACTGTATAAAAGTTTGTGTCATATGAGTGTATCTAAAATTATAAATTTTGATTTATGTCGCGAAATTAAAATAATAAAAAATAATAAAATTTGTATAATGGCTTATTAATTTTGATTGATAAGAGTTAGAAAAGTCGCACAAAAATCTTATCTAACATAAAACGTTTAATTCTCATACAAATCTTTTATTATTGTTATCACTACTGCAACTAACTGGACTACATATTGCAACTGCTACTTAATATTTAATATATGTTATCCAGAAAATAATAAAATATATTTTTTTTAATTCAATTTTGAATTAAAGATTTAAGCAATAATACAATATTAGCACTTTAGTTGCTAATCAAGTATAAAATAAAAATTTAAATTTTAATTATTTAACAAAATATTAAAATAAAAATAGATAAAGCTAATAGATTTTAAGAATTTTAAAATTTTATGTGAGTGTGAAAATATTTAATTTCATTCCTTTCTTGCATAAGGTGTGAAGTGCTGGAATTATTAAAATCAGTGCCGCGTGGTCATCAAATATTCAAACAGTTCATTATCTGCATATATTTATGTGAATTTCTAATTTTATTATTGATAATATTAATTCTAAAACAGACATAGATTGAGTGAGAATATTTGAAGTTCATTTAAAAAAAATATAAAATTATAATATAAAGAACTTAATAACACTTACAAAATACGCTGATATGAATTATTTTGATAATAAATCAACACTAATTAAAATAATTATTATAACTACACCAATACATACATAATTGAATATTTGAAATTAAAATTTTTTTTACATTTTTTTTATTGACAATAAAAAATAAACCAATATATCCGACGATCGATTCAATCAGTCTGACTTGCAGTCTGTCATTTTAAAATGAGTGATGTAAACGATCATTTCTTTTTTTGTACTTCGAACTTTAGACAATTTATCATATTTAGTTAGAAAGTTAGTTAGTTAGAAATAAAAATGTCTTTCATTCCGATGACTATCGAAATATATTCATTACACATAACAATAATTTGGTTTTAAGCAATCAAGTTTACATGCTATAAAGTTTTTAAGGCTATCTTAATGACTTTACGAGTGTTTCGTCTAAGATTGTTATTAGTTTGAATAGTTTTCATATACTTTGCACAATCTCTAATGCTGTTTTAGATAAGATATATTTACATTGAAATTTATCGTATTTTTGTTATAAGTTACAATATATATTATTATACATTTTTTGTAAATATTTGCCAATATAACTAACATAAGTCAATATTACGACAGCAAGAGTATCTTGCAGAGATCCAAACAAATAGTAATCTTCTGTTGGTAACATGTACTGAATCTATGGTATATGTATCAAAACGTCTTTTAATTTCTGCAGTGCCATGAACATATGTGTAATCTAACGTTATCATTATGATATATAACATATTACTTAGTTTTTAATATTTTAGTTGCATATTTATATTTTAGTCGTTATAGATTTTGGCGGTGGAAATTCATATCTATTCGTATCGTCTAACTAGTGTAGTCGCAGCTTATATAGAAGCTTTAAGTTTCACCTTTTTTAATTTTAATATTTAAATACAGTACACAGTCAATGTAGTTCTATTGTCAGACCACTATGGTAGTAGCTTATAAGGACCTTGTAATCCCTAAAACCTTGTAATAACCTTTCTTATCGTCTCGTCCACCCATTATAAGAATTAGTCTATTTTTCACCAAAATTGTTTTCGCTTATAATTACTGTATGTAAGAAGAATAGTATTCTTCATCATTCGTTGCAGTTAAAATTGTTTGATATCACTTGTTTTCAACAAGAATTTAAATTTAAAGTTTTTAAGAGAAAAAAAATGGGGACAGTCAATCCCCATTTTAAGAGAAATTTAATTAAAATTTTTTTTTTCTAAATATTTATTTCCAAACAATCAGAGTTAATGTGGGCCTTGAATAAAAAATGTAATTTTTTTATTTCACTAGTCATGACATTATCTCAATAATTGTCAAAATTCAAAAATTCAAAAAGTGGTTTTGTCACAAAAACATGTGTTTGAAACAAGAAACTGAAAATATGTTTTAATAGTAGTGTACTAATGAAGTGCCATAATATTTCATTATTAACAATTGTTTCGGTCCAAAAATATAATAACTCCATTAGATTAAAGAATTTAATAGATGTATTAAATACATTTAAGTTTAAGTATAGACTTATATTAATAATTTCGATAGAAGTTTATTTCTCTCTCACTCTCTCTTATTCTCAGCTCCCAGAGGAACATAGGGGCTCTTATAAGCTTATTTAATATACTATATATATTTTTATTATAATTAAACAGATTCGGACATTAACTATCTGTGGTACTGCATATTTTGTTGGATTACTGTATATTATCCCTTCTATAGCACATTTTCTGAAGAATATTCTTTTCTAGATCGATATAATTGTCTGATTAGTGGATCAAGTTATGTTGGTAGCATATTTTTTAATGTGTAAAGCTAGGCATTCTCCAATGATATGTAGTGATTTATCACTAACTATATTCACAAAAATTATTTCACTACCGCATACGAAAAATTCAGTCAACTGTTTTTCGCTTGTATATTTCGTTTACGTGAACTCAAGTTCATCGAAGAGAATATTGCTCTATAACTTATGTTCATTTTGTTTCCTGATTATGTTCCAAAACTGATTTTATTTTGTTAGAAGAGAATTTTTTTGCAATTGTGTTGTTTTCACGAAATTATTGTTATGTGTGATTTAGTTATTTTTTTATTAGGTATAGACTTTGTTTTTGCAATTTTTTAAATAATGAAATTGTGTGCTAAGTCTTTGTTAAGTATTTATGTCTTATCTAAGACAGAATTTTTTTAAAAATGCATTTTTTATGTTATCTCTTTCAATTTGATTAAAAAAAAGTTCTATTATTAAGAGTTATAAGAGTTTTCGCTAATAATACTTTATCTCTATTGACGTGTTCCCTGAAAATGTTCAATATTTAAACGATTATATGGTGTGATAATCTTAAGTTCATAAAGTTGTATATTGAGTGTTTCTAATGTGTTATTTGAAAACTGATATACAGGTTTTGTAATGACTTTTTCTAATTATTTAATTACAACCAAATTATTTTAATTTTCTTTTATAGCTTTTCTTTTATATACTATAAGTGATAATTTTCTATAATATAATAAATTTATTTATAATAAATAGATAAAATAATTTGGAAAAAATAGAACCTCTTTTGTTATTATATAGGTGCATGTTTTAGATATAAATAAATTTGAAACCAAATTATTAGTGTGAAAAGTACCAAACAATTAAAAATGTATATAACCAGTAATATTCCCGTGATAGAATTGTTTATAAATATAAAGTATATGTATTTGTTAAATTTTTATGTTATTTCCAACAAAAAGAGTAGATTAGTTAGATAAGACTTAACAACACTTATAACAAACCGGTCAAATAAAATATTAATAATAAAATTAAGTTTTTATAAAGTTTTAAATTAAGCTTACAGTAAAAAAATTATTTTTTTTATTCATACTTTTTATGATATTTGTTTTGATATAGTTGAAGTTTTAACTAATCTAAATATTATTAATTAATTCAATTATTCAACGGCTAGTTTATGATTTCATTCTAATATGAACACAGCAAATTAACAAAAACTACAGAAAAATGTGCGAACATAAAAGTCAAGTACGGCTTTGGGTCAGTTGGTTAAAGAGCGCTGACTTTGAGCTTTAAATTTGGCAGGACACGAGTTCGATTCCTGTTACTTGCGGTCTTAAATAATTATTTACGATAAATACAAGAAATAATTCCAAGACCACTGGTAATGGGTATTTGGCAATACTCGAAACAGCTACATGGTCAGCCAAAAATTCAATTAATTAATATAATATAAAAATAGTTTTTGTTGTTGTATTTACTTACTGTTCGAAAAACGTCTTTATAAACTAAATATCTATTTGTAAAATTCTTCATTTCAATAAAAACTATATTTTTTAATTTAAAATATAGTTCTTATACAAGTAAAGTAAATAAAAGAAAAAATTAATATCTAAATTTGTGTCAAGTGTTGTCGAAAATCAAGAGATGCGTCATATATTTAAGACATTTTTTAAAAAGTTTCTGAATATAAGATTATATTGTTACAAATACTAAAAAATATCTATTAAAAATATTTAAAAATAGACTTGAGAAAAATTTGTTGTCACGATTTGGCAGTTCTGAATAGTTTTCCAAAAAATTAAATTAAATCTTGGGAATGTATTGGAGCAATTAATTTGTTTATTGTTTTGCACAGCGACAGAAACTAATTATTTATTTGTTTTTTTTTTATTTGAAAGAGTCTTAAAATATAATTTAGTTAATTATCTTAATTTTGGTAAAACAATAATTATGACAAAAGTATGGACATTTGCTTAAAATGTGGGATCCGGTTTTTCGTGACTGTGTTATTAATGCACAAGACGAGTTTAATATTTATAAAAAATTTGCACGTGATAAGAAGGAAATATCAAAGTATATTCACTAGGTTGCGAAAGTATAATGATTCATTGAGTAGAAAGCAACGAAGATTTTATTAGTTAGCCTATTTTTATTACATTTTTGGATATAGTATATTTAGTGGTTTTCATATCGGCTCTTGTATCAATAGCATACGTTGATATAGGTCTAACGCACGTCTTATACATATATTCAAATTTTTCATCTTACGCTTAGATATTTGTTTCGCCTTATTGTATCTCTAAGACAACCTACTATGCAACCCGCATTGTTTATTTGGACCGTAGCTTCAGCACTTGAGATCTTTGATGATGTTATATTAGCTCCAAGGTAGTAAAATTCTATGATCTGCTCTGTAGGAGTATCGACTTTGTTTTCGAGGTGGAGATGGCAGCGTCCAATCTATTTTTATTTAATTTTTTAGTTTGTGCCCTCTGGCCACATCTTTCACCTCTGCAATAATAGTCGCCTTGTCGGATTTCAGAAGCAACGGGCAGCTGACTAAACATCTTGTTATTTGTTCTGATGGTCGTTGCGTTATCGGAATTGAGATTTTTAATGTTTTTGTAAAACAATTATATGCTAAATACCTAATACGTGATATATACATTTTTATTATATACACGTCAATATCTCTTGATGTTGACTATCACAAAATGAAGTTGATGTCAATTTAATATGACACACAACAAATATGTTATTGTCAATTTATATTTTAAGTAAAATTCTATAATTTTTTGTTAGCGCTCTACGCATTTTTTTGAATCAATAATAAATAATATTCAATTTAAAAGCTCCACTACTAGGTAATCCATAGATTATATTTTCCATTTTAAGTTCTGTGCTATTGTATATTATTTATACAAGTATTTAATTATTTAATTTGAAGAAGCACCAATAATTTGTTTATAATTAAATTTGACTTTATGTAAAAAGTACTCTTAGTATTGTATGTCTCTACGCTTGTTTTATGTCTTTTAACACATAAAAATGTGGGCTTATTCCTGAAATTTATACGACATTATTATATTTTACAATACATTCAGTGCTATATTTACATAATTGAAAGATATTTCTCTCTTAAGTTTATGAATTTTTCATTCTCATTTTATTTTAAAAAATTTATGAAGTTTACTTAGTTTATAAAATGTAAGGCTGTGGAGTGGGGTCTCAATTCCACACCATAATTCTGCTGTACAATAATATACATTAAGACTGAAAAGTTTTCGGAAATTCTCATTTAAAATTCGCGCGCTGTATATTTTTCGATATTTTAAGTTTATGTAGTTTGGCAGCACTTTCCTTAATTACTATGCCAAAAATGAGCGCGATCTGTCAGACAGTTCGTTTACGGCAGCTGTTGAAACCAGTTCACCTCAGTAGTGCGTTGCGAAATGTCATCAACTGTTAAATATACACTTCAATCTTTATGCGTTTGAATGGTTTTTTTTACTTTATTTAAATACTTTTTAATAGTGCATATTTAATGACAATTTTATTACACATACGTATATTTTTTAATTTTTTTATTATTTTTTTTGTAGCTTTTATCTGTTAAAAACAATTAAATTTCATTGTTGTGCGAATGATCGAATTCATCTTCATGAGCGTTGTTACCGCATTCCCATTGACTTAAATTTAAATTGATTGATTTTAAATTAATTGCTTATGATACAATAAATTAATGATTATAGAATAAAATTTCAATTGTATTCATCATAGTTGTAATTTTTTGAAAATTATATACATACCTAGGAAATATATTTATTAAACGAATTAAATATAATGATTCATAATGAGAAGCATAATCCATAGATACTATTCATCATTGAATGAGTATGTAACTTTAATATATTATTAAAAATACTTAAAATTTTTTAATAATATAATTTTAGTTCTTAATATATTATAAGCACTGTATAAACAGTACTATACGAGTATAATGGTTTTAACGTAATCCAAGTATCTCACACAATTGGAAAAAGCTGTCATAGCCTATAATTTATTACAAATGAATGCACAGATTAATTTTATAGCTGTCAGGCTGAATTCGAAATCAAATACTAATGAGACTTGTTGAGTTTAAATTTGTTTGCTTTTTTAAAATATTTTTATTTTATATAATGTTTGTTAATTTATATACCGGATGGACACATGGACACTTTATATAACTTTTAGGCCCTATTTTGTCATTACTACATTGTATTTTGCTATTGATGTGGGGAGTGTACTTTAAATTCAGTATCTTTTCCGTGGTAAATAAAGATTGGTTGGATGGGCACGCATTAATTAACATGACCAGAAAGAGAATAAAACTACTGTGAGTATTTATCTGTACAAGGTTTTTTCCAAAACGACTGGAAGTCTATATCTTAAAGTCAGAGTTATAATTCCTCGTCTCTGCATTTTTTTTGCTTTTGTTTTGAATTTATTGCGTGCAGATATCAGCAAGAATATTTGCAATAAATAAAGTCTTTAGTGTCTATCTTTGATACAACCGAATTTTCTTTTGGTTTGTCAAGCAAATGAAAATATTTAACATCTTTAACATTATTAGATGTCAAATGGATTGGCTCATAGGCTAACATATTAGAAAGTAGGGCTGATCACC
>NC_051847.1:60580841-60599337 GCF_002237135.1 Teleopsis dalmanni | reverse complement strand
TAACTTGAGTTTTCGATAAAACTGATTCCCCATAAGCCTTTTGTAGCATTCGCAACGATTCTGCACACGAAATTTCGTTCGAAACACAAAATTTGATGCAAACTCTTTGTTCAATATTTTTTTCCATTGTTTTTTTCGCAACGCACTACTGAGGGGAACTGGTTTCAACAGCTGCCGTAAACGAACTGTCTGACAGATCGCGCTCATTTTTGGCATAGTAATTGTCCTTAATTGCTGCCAAACTACATAAACTTAAAATATCGAAAAATATACAGCGCGCGAATTTTAAATGAGAATTTCCGAAAACTTTTCGGTCTTAATGTATATAATATTCTACCTTATTATATATATGAACATTTCATTTTCATTTCATTTGAAAAAAAATTTATGAAGTTTACTTAGTTTATAATGAAAGCACTATTGCATGTTTTGCTAGTATATTTAGTTCCTGATATGTTTTCAAAAATGCTTCTATCATTTCGATTTCAAATACTCATTTTCAAGCACTTAAATGTCATCAACTGTTAAATATACACTTCAATCTTTATGCGTTTGAATGGTTTTTTTTACTTTATTTAAATACTTTTTAATAGTGCATATTTAATGACAATTTTATTACACATACGTATATTTTTTAATTTTTTTATTATTTTTTTTGTAGCTTT
Source organism: Teleopsis dalmanni (assembly GCF_002237135.1). Lineage (NCBI taxonomy): Eukaryota > Metazoa > Arthropoda > Insecta > Diptera > Diopsidae > Teleopsis > Teleopsis dalmanni. The sequence goes on along the minus strand of NC_051847.1, from coordinate 60,598,672 downwards.
TATCTGTTAAAAACAATTAAATTTCATTGTTGTGCGAATGATCGAATTCATCTTCATGAGCGTTGTTACCGCATTCCCATTGACTTAAATTTAAATTGATTGATTTTAAATTAATTGCTTATGATACAATAAATTAATGATTATAGAATAAAATTTCAATTGTATTCATCATAGTTGTAATTTTTTGAAAATTATATACATACCTAGGAAATATATTTATTAAACGAATTAAATATAATGATTCATAATGAGAAGCATAATCCATAGATACTATTCATCATTGAATGAGTATGTAACTTTAATATATTATTAAAAATACTTAAAATTTTTTAATAATATAATTTTAGTTCTTAATATATTATAAGCACTGTATAAACAGTACTATACGAGTATAATGGTTTTAACGTAATCCAAGTATCTCACACAATTGGAAAAAGCTGTCATAGCCTATAATTTATTACAAATGAATGCACAGATTAATTTTATAGCTGTCAGGCTGAATTCGAAATCAAATACTAATGAGACTTGTTGAGTTTAAATTTGTTTGCTTTTTTAAAATATTTTTATTTTATATAATGTTTGTTAATTTATATACCGGATGGACACATGGACACTTTATATAACTTTTAGGCCCTATTTTGTCATTACTACATTGTATTTTGCTATTGATGTGGGGAGTGTACTTTAAATTCAGTATCTTTTCCGTGGTAAATAAAGATTGGTTGGATGGGCACGCATTAATTAACATGACCAGAAAGAGAATAAAACTACTGTGAGTATTTATCTGTACAAGGTTTTTTCCAAAACGACTGGAAGTCTATATCTTAAAGTCAGAGTTATAATTCCTCGTCTCTGCATTTTTTTTGCTTTTGTTTTGAATTTATTGCGTGCAGATATCAGCAAGAATATTTGCAATAAATAAAGTCTTTAGTGTCTATCTTTGATACAACCGAATTTTCTTTTGGTTTGTCAAGCAAATGAAAATATTTAACATCTTTAACATTATTAGATGTCAAATGGATTGGCTCATAGGCTAACATATTAGAAAGTAGGGCTGATCACCATAAGGTATCTATGCAGATCTATTGAACCAAACAAATTCGTAGTGGTCAGTGCTTGATATTGTATTTTTTTTTAATAGTTTCTATTGTTGTATATAGTAGCATATTGTCTTTGCCATTTTCCAGCAATTATCGACATTTTGAGACTTTAGCAGTCCATAACCATACCACTTATGGTGTTATGGTTTTATTGCAGTAAATTTTCAAATTACTTTAATAATCAGTGATGTCATTAACCCATGTGGCTTCTAATTTATTTTTTTAACGAATTCACGCCATTTTAATTGTTTGCTTTTATATATAATCTATAATATATCAGTTTGCCATTAATTAATTGATTATTTGACAATTCTTTAAAGGTTCAATTAGTTTTCTAAACAGAAAATAAGACAATGGAAATTTTAAACACATATTTAGTGAATTAAGTAATTATTTGTTAGGCACTATACACAATTATAAGTAGGTGATATATTGACCAAAGAAGATCGTATTGGAAAATGTTAAACCACACATATGTACACAATCCGGATCAGTATGACACGACGAATGCATTTTTTTACGCCTCTCATTTTGAACACTACTTTTAGAATTTTGTAGATAATTAAATAAAATTGTGTCAAATTTTTTGGAGTTTTTTTTTTATTTTGCTTCTTAGGATGTAACATCTGTTTACCATGATCCAGTGGATAAAAACATATGTTAATTCGTTTTAAACTATTGACCTTATAAATACCAACCATTTAAAGTTGTAATTAAAATTCGTTTTATTAATGTTAAAAATAAACTATGAATATATATATATAAATAAAAACTAAATTCTGGGATTCACTCTGTAATTTTTTGTAATTACTTTAAAAAGCCAATTATATAAGTGTGGTGTCATTATAATTTAGTTAATGTTAATCGATAAATTATAATTGACAATTAAATATTATTTATTCATTTTTAAAGAATGGTATTAATAATTATTATATATTGATATTTTTATTTTATAGTACAATAAAAAACCAAAAAATGAATGAAAAACTTAACAATGAACTGCATGAGTTTCAATCTTTGCGAACTAATGGACAACCTCAGATTGTTGCTGGCCTGCATAAGCCGTTAAGTAGAAAGCCGTTAGGTGAGCAAAAATGTGCAATAAGACGTCAAGCAATTATGGTGATCCTCGGAAATGTTGGCCTACTTGCAACTGGAATGGGTTTAGGTTTACCTACAGTTACACTAAAACAAATTACGGATCCCAATGAAGCCATTCATTTAACAGCATCACAAGCTACCTGGTTTGGTGAGTTTTTAAAATAATTAACAATTAATTAATTAAGAAATTTCTTACTTGAAATAGTTAAAAGAATATTTTAACAATAGTAACCAAAACTAATAATTAATATATAACAAAACACTTTGTAGCATTAAATGGATGACAGTATCTACTAGAAGTTCAAAAGCATCTTTCCAAAGTATATAAAATTTTGGTTATAAAAATTTTAAAGCATACTTTTTTGATTCAAATATAAATATATAACAGAAATCATTTATTATAACATTTAAGAAACTAGGTAATATGTCTAACTATTAATAGTCATTGAAAGCCGTTGCGCAAATTAAGAAAATAATAATTATAATAATACTTATGGAAATACGCATCTATTTTTGTACAATCTATTTAATACTTAACTATGCTGAGCATTATTTATCATTAAGATGTACAAAAAATATTAAATAAATATATTTATAATAAAAATAATCTCTTTATTAATTTAGCATTTTCATGTCTCTTTTACTGAATTTGTTTTAAATTTGTTTTCATTTTTAGCTTCTTTAAACATGCTCTCAAGTCCTATTGGTGGGCTGCTGTGCGCACTGCTGCTAGATAGATTAGGACGAAAGCGTACTTTATACTCACTCAATGTATTGGCTATTACTTCATGGATGCTTATGGCGTTATCCATACAATTCAGTACTGAAACTGCCTATTTGATGTTAATGATGTCACGTTTTGTTATAGGTAATTGTACATATATGAAATTAAATTGAAAACTTTAATAAAAACAGATTTTAACTAAAGGATTGTCAAGTGGTATGTCGAGTGCTCCGGTAGGAGTATATGCAGCAGAAATAAGTACGCCCAGAATACGTGGTCGGCTTATATTGGGCACATCGATTGCTGTGGCCTCTGGTATTACATTAATTTATTTATTAGGATTCTTCATACGTGATGACTGGCAATTAATTGCTTTGATATGTAGTGGTTATCAAATTGTTTCTTTACTCTGTGTTATACCAATGCCAGAAAGCCCTAGTTGGTTAATTTCTAAAGGACGTATTGCAGAGGCAAAAGCATCCATGAATTATTTTAGAGGATTGGAAAAGTCTGGTATGTAAATTTAGCTTTCCATAAAGGAATTTTAATAACAATAAAATATTTATTTGTAGCTTTAATCACAAATTCAGAAATTGAAGCAGAATTCAATATTTTACAAAAATCAATACAATTGGGAGTTGGAGAAAAGAAACCATCGTTTTTCCGTTCATTAAAATTACCCGAGGTGTATAAACCCTTACTAATTCTAATAACACTCTTTGCCTTCCAACAGACGACTGGAATTTTTGTAGTGATCGTCTATGCAGTTCAAATTTCAACAGAAGCTGGTGTCACAATAGATCCATTTTTATGTGCTGTGCTCATTGGAGTTACGCGTGTATTGACAACTTGCCCAATGGGAATAATATTAGAAAAATGGGGTCGAAGACGTTCTGGTATTATATCAGCAATAGGGATGTGTTGCTGTATGTTTCTCTTAGCTGCCCAAAGTTGGTGTGAGTGGTTAAATAAGGTACCATTTCTGCCTGTCATAGCAATTGTTGGGTTTATATTGCTCAGCACACTCGGTTTATATACATTGCCATTCTTCATGATCTCAGAACTATTTCCACAAAAAGTACGTGGTCCTGCATCTGGCATCACCGTAGCTGTGGGTATGTTTTTGTCATTTGTCTGTATCAAAACTTATCCATCTATGAAGGAAGCGATTGGCAATGAATATTGTTTTGTGGTTTATGGTGTGATGGCCTTTTTAGCTACTATATTTATATATCTCTTCTTGCCAGAAACTCGAGGACGAACACTACTTCGAATTGAAGAAGAATTTCGCCATAGATCGATACGAAATTCGCGTTCATCAGCGCCAGTAGAAATGCGGGAAGTTTTTATTAAATAAGTTAATAAGTAATTATATATCGAATACTTAATATGAAAACTCAACATTCCAAAAATAGATATTGATTAGGATTAATTAGATATAAGAGCTACTTATTAGTAATTACTTAGTTAAAAAATTTAGTTTTACTTAGTAAATTTTGGAAAATATGTTTATAAGACTGTGATAAATATAAAAAAATCGCTTTAATACTTTTAGTTGCAAATATAAATGATAAATGCTGTTAAAAATGTCTTTATATTAATATAAATAAATAAATATATATATGTACAATGTGCTTTTTTAATGTGGTTAAGTTTAAAAGATTTATGCTTCACAATTTAAATAAAACTATCGGACTGCGAATGAATTATAATTATATTTTGCGAAATACGAGATTTTATATATGCTAGTGGAACTAATGCCTAGGGTGTGAGATTGACCTGAACGTCAATCTCACAGCATGTCGCATGACGATAATAGAATTAGTTCAAGATTGTCACACAGCATGTTTGTTTCCAAGTACAATAACTGATTTTTCAGGAATGTCGTTAGTTAACGAACTAGAGCCACGATTAAAGTCAAAAGTAAGTGGAAGTAAGTTGATCGTTACACTCTTTTCTTGATAATCCGCGTCGAAAGTCGTAATAAAACATGTTTAATGATGTCAAATTTTCGTATGTAAGTGTCAGATGACACCTGAGAACAATCAGTGTTCAAAATCAAAATATAAATAGTGATTCTCATGGCTGAAAAGATTATTCGATTTTTAAATCATATATTTTGTTTATGGAATCTTCTATTATATGTGAAATCACCCATAATACCTTAATTAAAGGAAGATATTTAGTTTTGTTTCTAAAAATAATACATCATATTTTTTTAGTTATTAAATTTTATTTTTTAAATTATTGAGGCAGGTTTCCTAATTTTTAATTTTGAACAGAAATCAGTTAATTAAAGCCAATGTTTGGAATCAGAATTTAATAGAAAAATACATTGAAACTTAAATGTAATAATTAGTTTATGACTTTTGAAATGTTGGAAAATTTTCTTGCCAATTCTTCTTTTATAATACCAGGTTGTCAATACATTACCTTAATTACTATTACTTTATTTTATCTATATATGTAATATTAAATTAAAGATATCAGTTAGTACAGTACATTTGCTAACAATAGATTTGTTACGTGATCAAAAATTATCTTTAGTCTTTACTAGCTAATATTTTGTATATCTATTAGTAATTAAGAATTTTATGTTGTACGCTATAACATATCTACATCGAATAGGAAAGAATGGTATTAGTGTGAAAATTTTTACATCCGAAAGAAATGTTTTATTCAAATAAATTCTTTTCCATACAAATTAGGTAAAATTGATTTGTTCAATTTCAAGACAGTTAAAAATGTAGTTCCTAATAAGTTCGAAAAAATATATGGTAATCAATTACTACCATATGTTCCTATAATATTACTTTTAAACAAATTTATAGTACTCGTATTTACTTTTCAGATTCAGGTTAATAATTTATTGGTGGTAGTAAATATAGTAATTGTGTAGCCTGAAATGCACTTCATTGGCTTAATTTTTCTTATAACATTATTTTTATAACAAGAAATAATATTCTAAACAATGACAATAATGACTGTAAGTGTTTAATAAGTTAGTATTAATAGACTATTTCATTCCATATTCTAATTGAAACAAATAAAATAATAACTCATTATTTTTCTTTGGGTAAAATTCACCTGATACAGACCAATGGTATAAGTACGTATATACTATAAGATTCTAGGTAGTTTTTTGATTTTTTTTTGATACGTGGATACTTTATTTCTTTTTATATATATTCTTATTCAAAAGGATTATTTAAATTTCATGAATATTTTGTAAAGAGAATTCAGTCGCAATTTAACTGCAACATTTTGTACTCCACGTATAAAGTATAGAATCAATAAAAGTTCTTTATTTTAAAAGCTGATATTGTTCCGGACTATTTTTTAGTTCAAGACATCTCCCAACAAATTGATTTCCGTGTAATTTGAAGGAGGGTTCCTTAACTATAATTGTTCTCCGTCCAGAAAAGTATTCAATGTGTTTTCTAAGGACTATATATACTCCAAAAATAATTACGTTAAATACAAAAACTATTGTACTACGGACCAGTGGTACTTATGATGAGCGGAAGTTGGGAAATTCTGATCTAAAAGGTAATATATTATAATATCGTTAAGTTTTTAAAGTATCAAATAATTTTAATTATTAATTTAAATCTGACCACCAAAGCACCAAAGGTATTTGAAGACACGAATATGAATGTTTCATTTTAATTATTAAAACCGCATATACTGTATTGATATTGCTTTACAAGTTCAAATAAAATTACGTCTATTCCGATGTGATTTATTATTATAAATCATTACAATAAATTGTATTAGTACAACAAATTCACTGATTTATTTATTGCATTACATGACAAAGAGTGATAGATTTGACATGCATATTCGATTAGTATAATAAAAGTAAAATGTAATGTAGAAGCAAAACTCAATAAAAAATCTTTTTTTAAGTTATTATAAGAGACATGGTCTAATTTACATGTAATATCGTACATATAATTGTATTCAATAGGTTGGTCATTATTAATGAATATATGTTTTAATATTATTTATCATCAACTAAAATTGTTCGAATACTAGCAAAAATACTAATATTATATTACTAGTATTATATTACTAGTACCATCACTTTAAAAGATCTATAATCTATATCTATAAAAATTGATATTGTAATCCGGTGCTTGTGATTATGCAGTCATTGACATGCATCCAAGATCGCTTAAAGATTCTTGGCAACTATTTTTTGGAATATATAACTACATAAATATTCAATTATTTCCAAATAATGTATTATAGATATTTATAAATACAAATTATTTCTGCTCAAATTAGGGAAATTTTTATAGAGAACTTCGCAAATACTTCTTCCTACATTTATATTCCTTGGAAAGGTCTCATAGTATTGCAAGTACTAGTGTGATTTGGATGACACATTTTTTTAAATTTTACCGATATCACTGATATTTATGTGGTTTTAAAAGTTACAAAGATAAGTATAACTTCAATTATTAAAGTTGAAAATAGATAAACGCAAAAATTTAAAAACAGTGGGAAAAAAGATATTTTTCTAAATTTTAGACTCTATGAGCGTCCTTTATATCATTGGGTTTATCAATAACTTTATGTGGCATAGTTTTTTTCTTAATATTTAAATAATAGCAACCAAAATATAGACAAATTTTTTCAAAACCGTTTATCTTAGGTGACCCTAATACGTATATGCATATATAAAAAATATTTGCAAACAATCAGAAAGATTTATAAAAGTATTTAATTGTATAAGATTAAGTATAACCTTAATTAAAATAATACTGTTACCTCAAACAAAAATCTTTCACAGATGGTATTTGCGAAGAATTAGTATTATAACATACTATATGTATCAGTATATTACAATTCTCAATGATCAATAGAAATACTCGTAGAAGGACATCCCTTCAGACTGACTGATTGCTTTAATTACTGGCTTCTAATCTGTTGGATATCAGGATGCTAAAATGGAAATCCCTCACAATGCTATTTATTACAGCTGCGACCAGTCGAAGGAAAATTAAACTATTCTTTACTTCCTCTGTACATGTCTTGGTCTCTACAGGCAGAGACCACCTACGTTAGAAGAACCGCTCTTCAAATATCAGAAATAGCTAGTGGAAACTTAACGAACTTTAGTAGTTTCAAAGCACACACACTGGACTTAATTGTGCTGTAAATTCACACAACCAATCAGTTCGTACGAACTGTGAAGCAATCATCCTATCAATATTACGATATAACAATTATAAAAGAAAGTTATAGGCAAACTACTATTTTAAAATATCTAACTTACTGTAAATAATTATAACGAAACGCATTTCTTGCTTCTCTGTAAAATACATGAGTGTACTCAATACTTATATTTATTTTAAGATCTTATATATAAACTTTGATTAAAATATTACATGTGTTATTTAATAGACAGACACAAGCACATTTGTTTCGAAGGTTGAAGATACCTAACAGTATGACACAATTTTAACTAAATAAATGATTAATTAGTTAAAAATAATATAAGTACAGAAGCATGTATAAACAAACAAATATAATAAAAAATTAAATGCATAGACTGTTATCAAAATTCAAAACATTTAAACTTCAAGAGAGGGAATTACTTATATCGTTAAGTGCTCTTGTATTTTTCTTTTCCTTACTGAATGTATGTGATAGTGATAAGAAAAGTATCTTCAAAAGGATTTCCATATGTTAAACAAGTTCATGCAGTTAGTATTTTGCTGAAAGCGTGCGTTTATCGTTCTTCAAGTACCGATCGTGCAACAACTGAAGACATTGACGCTTAAACGATTGTTTTGTTTAATCTATCTATTATTGTTTGTAATTCGTGCATATATAAAAAATAGTTTTAGTTGGATTTTGCGATTCGTTCTAAACGGTTGGTTTTCAAGCAATTTTTTCTTTATAACTAAATTTATTTAAATGCAAAAGTACGACATTTTAAAAACTTTTGAAATTTTCTTTCAATGATTGTTGTTGTACTTTGGTTGTGATATGGGTTGTGATATCGTGTGAATGACAAAGTTTAAGATTCTATAATATTAATAAAAATATATTTATAGTATAAAAAATAGAATTCTTATACAAAACTGTGTACACTTCAATTTTAATTTCATAAGATTTTCATAATAATTTTAAATTAAATTTCATTATTAAAAAAAAGGAAAAGTCATATAAAAACATAATTAAATAAAATAAATTTTTTTTGTGCTTTATTAATAATTAGTTGAATATGCATATAAAGTCATTAATAGTGTGAACCGTACAGCAAATAACATATTATTGTTATTATAATAGCAATAGCAATTGCTTTTTCACAGAAATCAATTTTATTTAATTTTTTAATCAACAACTTTAGTCACACTTTTAACACATTACTTGCGAATTATGTATAATATTAATAATTTTAGAAAATAATAAACCAAAACGCACATTTAACAGATTCTAAATATATCACAATTTAAAAAAATTATAAAAAAAATTTGATAAATAAATAATAATTAAAAAAAAAAATAAAAATTTAATTTTATTCCCTTCTGGTCCAAAGCATAAAGTGTTAAAATAATAAAAATTAGTATCGTGTTCTTATCAAATTTTTAAATAATTTATATAAATTTTAATAATATATGTTAAACATATTAATCAAAAAAAGTTATCTTAGTTTCAACTAAAAGTAACAAACAAAAACAAATCTTTAACAAAGTCCACCATATTTCGTTTGTGGGTTTTGATTGAAAATAGGAACTTATTTCAGGTTACTGTTAAAAAATTTTTTAAAATTGAAATAATAATAATTATGCTTGAAGCCTTACCGTATAAGCTTGATTATTATCCTTTTTTAAACAATTGTAGGCTTAGCAAAAAAATAATTTGGATGCAATATAAAATTTCAAATGAAATAAATCTTTCAAGTTGTAATAAATAATTTAAAATAAAATGTACTCAAAATTAAAAATACGATAATTCTTATTTTTTATGTGATGAAAGAAAAATTACAGATAAACTTGATTTACCAGATACAATATTAGCGATGAACTTAAATGACTGTACGTTAGTTTGTGGGTATATATATACCTTTTCATAGCAATCTGTTAAAAAAATGTAAGCATTAATCAATAAGTTTGTCGAATTAATACATGTCATATAAATCAAGTCTTACACAAAACTATTCTTTCCAACTACTGCATATAATGTATTGTGCATTCGATATATAAAATCGTCAATGACAGAATTTTGTCGTTCATTACATTAGACATCTCCTTCTGACATTAGGAGGTCCTCCACGGAAGACATTCTGGCTTTCATTCGAAAAGCGGAATGTCTTCTGTTCGGTTAGGGCCAGTTGCAGCACAAAAGATCAATCTGGTCGCAGTGCTCTGCTCCGTTGGGAGCTAGAACCCCGCTTATTTCTAATTCTACATTAGATATGTATATTGGATATTCGTCACATTTGAGAGGTGATTCTCTATTTGTTTAGATGAGAACAACCATATTGAAATGAAAGAGTCGATCTATTCTTATAATGATGTGATAATGATCTTATAATGTTAATCTTATAATTAACCATATAAATTATTAAACAATACTTTTGATTAAGAATGCTTTTTTTTTATAAACCTATAATGTTAAAAATCACCAATTTTGAAACGTTTAATTTGAAATCAGTTAACAAAATAGTTTAATATAATTTTTTTTAAATATGATCTTTGAGTAATATATTACATCTATTTTATAATAAAAATATACAAGAATATAGGAATATAGAAGTGAATTTAAAAAAATATCTTATTAAAATCTAGTTTTTAAAACTCTTTTAGTTATTTTTGATGATGTGATTTCTTGATACACCCTAAAGGACTTCCTGTAACTATTTAATAGGGCAATTCCAATTTATCCATATTATTTTTATGAAAATCTGTTGGCTATATTCTTTATTAATAGACGGATACATATTACGGGACCTTTTACAAAACTTTAATGTTAGCTGTGAGTAGTTATAATAGTTATAATATTAGTTCCCAACTGCACCGAAGAAATAAAACCAAAAAATGAAAATGATAGATTTGTACGTTGCTTATTTCCACAAAGATAATACAATAATTTATAGCCAGAGATAAACTTGTCGACTTTTCAGTTCTTAAAAATTAAATTTAAACATAAGTATGGCATATGTAACTAAAAGTGACTGATATTAAAGATATATGGGGTTATATATACATACTGTCATAGATCGTTCAAGTAATATTATCTCTCTAATTTTGTAACTTATTACATATACGATGAATCATCTCATACTAAAATGCTGTAGATAACACCTAACTGGTATGAGAAGATGTTAAATACATATAAAAAAAATTTATTCTTATTTATAAATTCAATAACTGCTTACATCTGGTATTTTGTAATTTTCATTATAAATACAGCGTGATATCAAAGTGTCTTCCGAATCTCTGGTTTAGCAACAATCTCAAATGTAAAAAATTTTTCTAGTAAAATATATTATTTGATAAACCTTTCTTCAAAAAAAAAATTAATATTTTTTTTTTATTAACAATATAATACATACAAAATCAAAAACTAATATTATTTTCAAGTTTTTATAAAATTACCGATAGTTCCAAGAAATTTTATTAGTAAAATTTAAATTAATTTGAAAAATTAAAAATAAAAATTTTGAGAGTAACCCTGTATTCTAAATAATTGTTTATTAAATCTATGGTTGACCATCATGAAACGTAATATCATCATCAATTGTATAATCAGATTGTGTGACAAAGGTTTATTAGGAAGTAGTAAAATAGTTATTTATTCTCTTCAAACAACAAAGTATCTATTATCACCGTTAAGTTATTTTTGTAAGCAATATAAATCAATATGTATAAAAATTGAATTATTATAAATATAAACTTTAACAAATTTTAAAAACTTCATTTTGATTTGTAATTTAATTAATAAATTTTAACAATTTAATTTCAATTTTATAGTTGAGCAAAATAACGAACAATGAATTCAAGAACTAATAATGAACCGAATGAGTTTCAACCTTTGCGAAGTAATAGACAACCTCAAATTGTCTCTGGTCTTAATGGATCATTTGATAGAAAACCATTGGGTGAGCAGAACTGTGCGGTAAGACGTCAAGAAATCATGGTTATACTCGGTAATGTCGGTATACTTTCGGGTGGTATGGCTCTCGGTTTACCTACAGTTACATTAAGACAACTTACAGATCCCAATGAAAGCATTCATTTAACTCTATCGCAATCTTCGTGGTTTGGTAAGTCATAAAAATAAGTATATCTCAAAAAATATTGCGAAAATTTAATTAAATATTATAAGATTTCATCAAATTGCTTATATGATTAAAAAATATCTTTTTTTATTTTATAAAATTAATAAATTGTATGCTTTAAAAATTTTATTAAAATTTAAAGATATCTATAATATTTTTCGTAATATTAAATAAGTGACGCAATTGACAATAAATGCTATAAATGTACCTTGTGATCAAAAAAGAACGAGAATTTTAATTTTTTGAATTCCCGCGCTTATCCAATCGACACATTTTTTTTATTTTCACGCTGGCAACACTATTATACACATTCTGTCAAAATTTAATGCATATCGTATGATTAGTTTCTGTTTGGCGTCTATACAAAGAAGTCGAAAAAGTTTCGTGTGGCGATTTTTACCTTACCTTATGGTCTCAAAACGAGTTCCTCGCAATGGCAATTTGAGTCGGCGGAAGAGGAAAAAGTTACACGGGGCCATATCTGGAGAGTACGGTGCTTGGTTGATGATATTAGTGGAGTTTTTGGCCAAAAACTGCGGCTTTTTTAGAATGAAATTCAGCTTTTTTCCCACCAGTTGAGATGCGACGCGTTTCAAATCCAAAACATCAGTTAAAATGTGTTCGGCCGATCCATATGAGATGCCCAACAACACTGCAATCTCTCTAATCGGTTCACAACGATTTTCTAACACGATCTGCTCCGCCGATTCAATGTTTTATTCAGTAACAGAAGTTGTTGGGCGGCCAGAGATCTCATCATGGTCCAAGCTTGTACGACCGTCTTTGAACCTTTTAAACCATTCATATACTCGTGGTTGCGACACACACAAATCACCAAAGGCCCTTATTAACATTTTTTAACAGTTTCGGCACACTTGAACCTATTTGCAACACATAATTTGATGCACGCACGTTGTTCTAATTTTTGATCCATTGTAAAAATCGCCACATGAAAATTTTTCGACTTCTTTGTATGACGCCAAACAAAAACTAATCGTACGATATGCGTTAAACTTTGACAGAATGTGTATAATGGTGTTGCCAGCGTGAAAATAAAAAAAATTTACCGATTGGATAAGCGCGGGAATTCAAAAATAGGCCTCTCGTTCTTTTTTTATCAGAAGGTATATATAAATAGTGTACTGATAAAACCTTTATAATTTTAATTTCAAAAATATTAATGTCCTTTTTTATTAAAGTATTAGTATATATTTATATTATTTTTTTAAACGCTCATTAAATTGATTAGGATATACTTTATATAAGCCGAGTGATTACACCAACATGAGATGTTGGCATTACAATTTAATTGTATATTACAAGAACAATTATTATAACAATGATTAATAAATTATATATTATATTTAATCACTAAAAAAAAGTTTTTCTTAAACAACATATTTATTATCTTAATTATATATTTAAATAATATGTTTTTACATTTATAGCTTCCTTAAACATGCTCTCCTGTCCTATAGGTGGGTTGCTTTGCGCACTAATACTAGATAGATTAGGACGAAAACGTACATTGTACTTACTCAATATGTTCGCAATTATTGCATGGCTGCTAATGGCATTATCTACACATTTCAATACTGAAACTGCCTATTTGATGTTAATGATATCGCGACTTGTTATAGGTAACTATGGACATATAAAAATAAATATTTTACGTCATTTAAAAATTTTACTTTTAAATATCTCGTTATACAGGTATAACGAATGGTATGTCTGGCGCTCCGGTAGGAGTATATGCAGCAGAAATAAGTATGCCCAAAATACGTGGTCGGCTTATATTGGGCACATCGATTGCTGTTGCCTCTGGTATTACATTAATTTATTTATTAGGATTCTTCATACGTGATGACTGGCAATTAATTGCTTTGATATGTAGTGGTTATCAAATTATTTCCTTACTCTGTGTGATACCAATGCCAGAAACTCCTAGTTGGTTGATTTCTAAAGGACGTATTGCAGAGGCAAAGGCATCCATGAATTATTTTAGAGGATTAGAAAAGTCTGGTAAATAATTCAAATTGCTTTCAAAACAGCTCATATATTAATGAAATTTGATTATTTATAGCTTTAATTACAAATACAGAAGTTGAAGCAGAATTCAATATTTTACAAAATTCAATACAATTGGGTGTTGGAGAAAAGAAACCATCATTTTTCCGTTCATTAAAATTACCCGAGGTGTATAAACCCTTACTAATTTTAATAACGCTCTTTGCCTTCCAACAGACGACTGGTATTTTTGTGGTGATCGTCTATGCAGTTCAAATTTCTACAGAAGCTGGTGTCACAATAGATCCATTTTTATGTGCTGTACTCATTGGAATTACGCGTGTATTGACTACTTGCCCAATGGGAATAATATTAGAAAAATGGGGTCGAAGACGTTCTGGCATTATTTCAGCATTAGGGATGTGTTACTGTATGTTTCTTTTAGCTGCACAAAGCTGGTCTGAGTGGTTAAGCAAGGTGCCATTTCTACCTGTTATAGCAATTGTTGGGTTTATATTGCTCAGCACACTCGGTTTATATACACTGCCATTCTTTATGATCTCAGAACTATTTCCACAAAAAGTACGTGGTCCTGCTTCTGGAATAACCGTAGCTGTGGGTATGTTTTTGGCATTTCTATGTATTAAAATATATCCATCTATGAAGGATGTCATTGGTAATGAATATTGTTTTGTGGTTTATGGTGTGATGGCCTTTTTAGCTACAATATTTATATACCTTTTCTTGCCAGAGACCCGAGGCCGGACACTACTTCAAATAGAAGACGAATTTCGCCATAGATTGTTGCGAAATTCTCGTTCGTCAGCACTAGTGGAAATGCGGGAAGTTTTCATTAAATAAGTTGCAAAAATTTTATGTGTTGAATAATTGATATGAAAACTCAACATTCGAAAAAAGGATACTAAACATGATATAACAGGCATCAATTTGGTTTGTTTCTAGCAACGAATGGCTTTCCCAAAAAATTGTTGAGTTTAAGAACGAATTTTTAATTAGACTGTGATAAATAGCAAATTGGCCATATATTTTTAAATAATTTAATAAAGCATATTGTATGAATAAATATATATATATATATAATTTTATTAATGTTATTCATTTTGATATAAGACGCGGTTTAGAACCGACAAAAACTTGTTTTTGAAAAAAAATAACTAGATATGCGGGATGATTTTCAATGCAAATAAATATTTAAATTACAGTTGTTATTAAAAAAGTTTGCTTCAGTCTTTGACATATAGAAATTCTACAGCAAACAATAGTCATAAACAATATAATAATAATTATACATTTATTTTAAATATATAAAAATAATGCATTCTCTCTGTATATCCCAAAATGAATCAAACAGTAACTCCAATCATGGAAAATAGGTACATATATGATTTTCAGAAATTGTTTACCTTCTAACAATATGTACTATTATTTAGTCATCCACGTACAGTTGCTTTTTAGACGAAAAACATACTGTGCAAATCCAGTCATGAATTTAAAGGTGTTATGGAAATTTTACTTCATCGATTTCGATTAGTTTTCAATTTGGTCGTAAAAAACCGATGACACAAAACGCTCTGTATATTCGAATTGTGTTTTGGCTACAAACAAGAAAATTTTGTGAAATTATTTTGAACAACAGCAAAGCAAAGATTAGGTAGATTGTTTTCGTCAGAAGATATAATAGGTCAAGGAACATGGAGCTAATGCTATATTGCATTTATATTTAAAAGTGCAAAAGTTAGAAATGGGTGCCGCCTTCCCACACTGGATTGAAAATAACAAGGTGTTCATTTTTCCAAGTCTTGTTTAGGAATAATTAGGTACAATATAATAGGGGTATTCAGGCAACTGATTAGTTGCTTAGTTGATTCAAAAACTTCATATAAAAAAAATTTAGCATTTTGATGTTAATCAGTTGCTTGAACGACCCAAAATGCGTAATTTGATTAGTTTGTTGTGTGTAAATGCCTTGGCAGCACTAGCATCAACAGCAAAAGTGAAACATACTTGTGTTTGCAAAATTGTTTACACACAATTCAAACAGCTGAAAGAGACAGCTAACAAATTTCTATATTAAAGTTCATTTTAAGTTATTATTACGACACTTGGTACTGGCAGCACTATTAATCAAATTTGTACTAATCTGAGAATCACCGAAATAGTTGATTCTCTGCTTAGTTTCATTTTTGTGTGCAAATTTTTGTTGTAATCAACTACTAAGCAACTAATCAGTTGCCTGAATACCCCTAATATAATATATAACGAAATATTGGATAATTACTGGATCCAACCCTATACCGAAATTAACGAATTAGACATAACTTACTAAAGCTCATTAAAATTGACAAACAATTTAAATTTTTTGTGACAATATAATGGTTTTCATATTATAGGATGAGCACAGAACAATACTTATAAAACAAAGAAAACTGAAAAAATTTATAATATGGCGAAGAAATATCGATTGCACAAGATATTGTATGACTGAGTAATCCTCCATATTAGTCAGTCACTACTTACTGCTTCTATATTTAAAAAGGATGTTCAATGAAGAGAAATTTATTTCCAACAAAAAAGTGATATCCGAAAGAATTGAATTGCATTGATACAGCCTTTATTAATAATAAAGTCGATCTTTACAAAATAAAATTATTATATTTATAAATAGTCCTATTTGATGCTAATCCCACCAAGTGTATTATATATAATGCAAGTTATAAAATCTAACGTTCAAATATGACCAGTGTAGCACAAAATATGTAAGTTCTACATCATTAATAAGAACTTAGTTTTTGCCAATCGATAATGTGGAAGATTTTAAGCAATGATCTTCGCTTATATTTATTGAAGTTAGAATTGAAGACTCATGAAAATGGTATTGATTTCAGTGGATTTATTAACAACAAATAAAAATCATCAGAAACGATCTCGTGCATCTCCATTAAAGTCTTGTGATTTAGTAGTCGCTAAACTACTTTTTGTAGAAGTATTTTAAATTCTTGGTTTATACGGACAAACCAAAACCAGCTTCAATCTTGGATCCAATAAAGAGTGCACTATTCGAGATATAGTGCATTTATCTGACAATGAAGATGATTTATTTGTGCCTGACAAGGAGAAGTAAGTAAGTCTTCCAGAGATATAGCCTTAAATAATTAGGAAGCTTCCAGACCAGTTGCTGTCGTTGGCCAATATAAATCACTGTACAGATTGGAGGACCGCAGAAATAAATACATACGTTCATAATTGTTTTCGACAAAAATAAAAATATGGTTATAATGTTAAATTCAGTTTTATTAATTTATCAATTTAAATTCTTTTATTTGGTATACTATAAAAATTAAATAATGTACTTTTACTACTACACCAAAAAAAAATTTTGTAAATGTCGTCAACCGCATGTGGCCCACGGGCTGTACTTTGGACAGCCCTGGCATAAAGTAATCAATCTGTATATGAACATTTTTAAAGAACACTTTAAATAAGTTATTATTTATGTGCTACATTGTGACCGAAAAGTTTTCGGAGGTTCTCATTTAAAATTCGCGCGCTGTATATTTTTCGATATTTTAAGTTTATGGTA
>NC_051847.1:60562139-60580741 GCF_002237135.1 Teleopsis dalmanni | reverse complement strand
TATTTTAATTAAAGTTTTTATTAGATTAAAATATAATAAGCATAATCAAAATATAATTTTAAATAGTTTAATATTCTAATTCTGATTCTTTTAGAAAAAATGTCAAAATATTATTTGTGAAGTGAACCGAAAAATCGCGACGCCATTTTGATATTTTGGAGCAGCAATTGAAAATAATAAAAAAATGTTTTTGTAATTATATAAAATATATTATTTAGTTCAAAAAAATTGACTTTTTCAATTTAAATAATTATTGTGTGATTATTTTTTTTAAAACAAAAGTGTTTTTATGCTTACAAGTAAAATTGAATTTTTATTGCTGCTGCATATAAATAACAACAACAAAATTCTGCTAACTGATCTCAATACATTTTGGAGCAGCGCAGCGCAGCGACTGAGACTTTGCTTACTGATTGTTGTTGCATTGCAAGGTAAGTGAATGATGCTTTTGTTGTTTCTTTAAATGGAAAGTAAGAAGGAATAAAAACACAAAGAAAATAATAAAATAAGGAGAATAAGATTTGTATAGTTTGTTGTTTTTTTACACTAATTTTCATAAGGATATGTTATGATTGCAGTCGCAGTCACCAATTGTGGTTGTTTTCAATGAAAAATGAAAATTCGGCGTCAATGTTAATTTTTCATTTTGCATTGAAATCAACAACAATTGGTGATTGTGATATTATATTTAATATAATTCAATCAATACTACATATCTGTTCAACATTTTATTCATAGTGTTTAGAATAGTGTTTTGCCACAAGATTAAAAAAATTTAAACAATTTCGTAAGATATGCAAATATTTTCTAAATAACATTTGATCGATTAAGAGATCAGCTCTTAAACATTTTTTTATCTGACCAGGTATGTTAAGTTACTTTTTTGAGTAACCTCTAAAACAGATGTATTCTTACTCAGATCTACGAAGTATGTGTACGCATACAGCTGGCTAGAACTCATCTAACATATATATCATGGCCGTCTATCTTTAACAAATTGAACAATAGCGCCTATCTCTACCTATTTTAAATTTTTTAATGCACTCTATATTCAACACTATTGTTACCAAGGAATATATTCGAATTATCAATATGCCTGAATTATCAAAACTAACCTAAAAAGTATTAAATAATATTTTAATCTTAGACTTTTTAATATAACTTCAAAATATATGTTCAAAACATCCATTTAGTAGAAAAAAAGTGTACCTAAAATTATCTAAGTTTCATAAATAGGGCGATTACCATATTGCATTTCTAAATTTTGATGATAATGATAATAACGAATAACGTCCTAAGTGATACGAAACGAAGAACTGTCAATAAACAACAATAATGCCCTATGGGCAAGCACCTAATGGTAGCTTCTAGATTCTTAAGTACAGTACTATATATAAAATTATATGCGCTATCACAGTTAAAGTATCTTTAATTAGAACAGAAAAGTGATATATATTATTATTTTGAATTATTGAGGGAAAAAGAAAACCCATTTATTCGAATTACAGAGTTAACTAAGTAATTAATTTTTATGTTTTCTGTGTAGGATTA
Source organism: Teleopsis dalmanni (assembly GCF_002237135.1). Taxonomy (NCBI): domain Eukaryota; kingdom Metazoa; phylum Arthropoda; class Insecta; order Diptera; family Diopsidae; genus Teleopsis; species Teleopsis dalmanni. Next base: position 60,579,190 of record NC_051847.1, on the reverse strand, counting down.
TCAAGTCCTTGAATTACTGTGCCGATAGATGCTTCATTTCAGTTTTTGATGGAGAAAAGTTAAATTTAATATACTAATTGGTATATTATGGATACAAATTTTGAATAATTAGCGAAATGAAGGGAATCAGACTTGAAAGGGACTTTTTAACAATGTTTATGAATGTCTGTTAATAAAACTATGTTTGCACTACTAACTAATTATGTTGAATTTCGATGAAAAAGTTTATTTATTTCAATTATGATTTAGATATACTTTCTAAATAACTTAATAAATCATTATTTATTTTTATACATGTGTTCTATTATAGCTTTTTATGTCAAGGCAAGAGAAACGTGTTACAATGGAATTAAAAAATGGTGTAAAATCCCATTTCGAATACCAGTAACCCAAGTACCCAAGTAAAAAATAGTCGGCACAAAAATCCTTGAGTTATGAGAGGTTCAATTTTTCAAAAAACGTCTTAATAATAAAAGCGTGTTTTTGTTAAATATTCTATAATTTGATGTTTAATTGATTGGGTTTAGAAGTTAGATTGACTGAAAATTCATTTTGTTGAGTTATTTTTGATAATTTACTTGGAAATTTTTATTTATTTATCTATGTTAGTTGCAAATTTTATTTGCTCCGTTTAATTAGTTGTTGCAATTACATTATTATCATAAAACACTAATTAATCAAAAGTCTCAAAAATTAGAGTGTATCTATAGTTCTTCAACGAAATATCTGAAGAATGTGTCATATATTTTGAAACACATTAATGTAGTGAGTTTTACCCGTACACTAATTTTTTTCGATATATATTTACATTTACATGTATTTACATATTTTCCATGTATATATATGTCAAAATCGAGTTTTTAATATATAAAGAAATTGAGTTTTTAAGAAATAAATATAATAAATTAAACAAAAAACTGTTTAGTAAATATAAATCGTTCATTATAAAAATTAAATTATTATGTTTATAATATAATTATTTATAAATATAACGAATAGCTGTAACCATTTAAAAAGTTATTTTATTTTATGAATACAAGATTTTCAATTTCCTTTACGAAGTAATCAAGTCGTACTTTTAAAATGTGATACTTGCCATAATCAATTGTTACATATCAAGTATGAAGTAAACACCTTCACTTCATTTTTACAAGCATTGAATGCTCAACGTAGTTCATATGTTCATGCATTTATACTTTACAATGTAATATAAATATCTGGCAGACGACTATACCATAACGGTTAAATGTAATGCAATAACAACAATAATAAATATACCGTGAAAGTGAATTCTTATTTTATTAATAAGAATAATAATAGTCCATATTAATCTTCATTAGTCGAAATATTGGTTAGAATAAAATATGTTTTTTAAACTGATTTAAAAATTTGTATATTTTTTAAACAATTGACTGATAAGCCTGTTTAAAAATATATAAAAATAGCACAAAAAGTATGAAGTTAATGTAAAAAGAACAAATCACTTTTAATAAATGTTTTTAACATTTAAAAATATAGATTTTAATAAAAAGAGTACACGCCCCCGGGTGGGCTCGAACCACCAACCTTTCGGTTAACAGCCGAACGCGCTAGCCAATTGCGCCACGGAGGCGATGTCTGTCCACATGTCATAAGAACTTAATGTCACACTTCCCAGAACGAGGAAATATACTTCAAGAATATAAGAATCAGAACATTTGATAATCCATAAATAAAAACTAGAGTCTGAAACGTATACAAATTTCAAAAAGTATATATGATATATAATAATCCGGAGCTCAATATAAAAACACTGCATAACTTTATTATCATTTTAAAAGCTTTTTTCACCACATAACAGATCCCAGTAGAAAACGGATCGATCCGTCATCGAAGACGTCTTCAAGACATGGATACATACATGAAGACCGATCGATCCAAATGTATGACGGTCTTTGAAGACACTTTCATACAAATTAGCCAAATGTCTTCAATGAATTTTTGTGTACATGTCTCGAAGACCGTCTCGAAGACCATGTCTTGCATAACGGACGCATTCGACAGAAAGTTGTGCGCTCTTAGTGCAGTGCTCATATAATTTTTTCACCCTTTTTTTATTTCTACTCTTTTATTGCGCTCTTTAAATTTTAAATGAATTTCAATTTTCTCTTTAAATAAGTAGAAAGAAATTGTTGTATTTTGTACTTTTATTTATTTTATATAATAATTTTTTACATTACATTCAAAATTAACAGTTTTAGAAGTAAATTATAAATTTTATTATAAATTATTATAAATTTTATTAAGATATTAAAAATAAACTAGTAAAAACTAGTAAACGTAATACAAATTAATTTAAATATTTAACTTAATATAACTTAACATATCTAAAATTAACTAAAACTAATATAAAATAATTTATAGCATTTCGCTATCATCAATTGTTGAAGTTTTATATGTTTCAAAAGCGTTGAAGAGGATTTTGGTACAATTAAACCTTCTGATCTTAAGAGTTCTAAAATATCTTTACCACAATGCCTGTTAATCCTGTGTTTTTAAATATAACAGCTAATTTTTCACAAGTGTTTTCAGTTTTTTTATTTTCAACATCCTTTGTTTCGTTTCTAAAACAACTTTCACTGGAATTATTGTCTTCAATATTAATATCAATATATTTTCCAGGAACTAAGTCACTATTTAATTTGTTTTGATTTTATTTCTTTTTTTTTAATATTTCGTAGTTTAATGATTTTGTTTCTTTATTTATTTTGATTTTTTTAATATTTATTTCACAAATGTTTATTCACTACACTTCAAAATTATTGCGTCACTTCGCTTATAAAACATAGCGTCTGAGGCAAAATTCAAATACGTTGCTATGAACACTAAAAATGAGAGAGAAAGCAAAGAAAGAATATTTACATTCATGTTTTAAGCAATTGTTTTGCAAATTTGCTTGAACATGCGGACGCGGTATCAAAGACCGTCTTGAAGACAATGTCTTCGAAGACCACTTTTTCTACTGGGATACGTTAATAATATAATTTTTATATATGTATAATTTAATTTATATATAAATTATATATTTAAATATATATTTGTATTATAATATATATTATATATAAATAATTATAATTATATATATAATTATTATTTATATATGTATGTACATAGATATTATTTTTATAAATATAATAATATATAAATATTTATATTTGTCTTTATGCTCTATTAAAAATATACTCACATATGACATATCATATTTGATAAACTTTAAAGACTTCTTTCTATTCCAACTCTTTTGATTGATATTTGGAATAATTTTTATAAAGATAAGCTGTTTAGTAACAAAACAAGCCTTCAAGTGAGTAACGCTAAGTTTCTATTTCAAGCAACGACTGCATCATTTTATGACGCTGAGAAAATGAAACCTTGAAACCAATCTGAAATAAACATTCTTTGCCATTGTTAAGATAGTTGAAATGAATGATTCACATAGCTCTCTTATCAGTCTCAGAAATGCAAGCAAATAAATCTAATCATTGCAAAGGCAGATTTTGCCAATGACATGATTTCTAACAGAACTAATAAATAAGTTAATTATTTTACTTAATATAAAAAAGAATGAATAAATTTTATTTTTCATATTGTATTTCAATTTAATATTATTTTATTTTTTATATTTTATTTCAATTATTAAATTATTAATACTAGAATGCATCATAGCATCACAGTCTACGCCTTTTTGTAATTATGGCACTGAATTAAGTATGTTTTTTTCGCAATTCAGCTGCATTCTTCAGATTTATCTGAATTTTCTTTAATTATAAAAACTTCATTCATTTCAACAGCATCAACTGTTATGGCACGTAGCGCCACTTCAGCATTTGAAACTTTTCTTCCAGTGCGAAAATAGTTCTCAATTTCTAATAATGTGCGTCCTCTTGTCTCTGGTACAAAATAATATATGTATGCCACACCAATTAGAGACACAAAGCCATAAAATGCAAATACATTTGCTGTGCCCATACTGGTTTCCATGGTTGGATATAATTTGAGCACTAAAAATGATACTAACAAACCAAAGGATACTGTTAGTCCAGATGCACTGCCGCGTACGCGTTGCGGAAAGACTTCTGAAGTCATGAAGAACGGCAAAGTCAATACCGAACCAACCGCAGGAGGCTAGTATCAACATACAAGCGGACATACCAAAAGCCGATACAATACCTGCAGGTCTTCTACCCCACTTTTCGAAAATGCTGCTCATAAAAAATGTTGTGATAATACGTGCGAGACCTACCAGTACAGCGCAAAGAACGGGATCTGTAGAGACTCCAGCTCGTGTGGCAATTTGTACGGCATAAACGATAACAACAACAATACCTGACCATTGTTGAAATGCAAAGAAAGCAATCATTACTAAGAGTGGCTTATAGACTTCTGGTGACTTAATAGCTTGAAACACAGACTCCGTTTCAGCGGTGGTACGACTTAAATCGGCAGTTTTCTTTATTTGTGCGAGTTCAGTTTCGAATTCATCGTATATTGTTAGATCTTTAAGTTGTAAGCATATTATATTCATTCAAATATTAGTTAAAAATTGTGTATAATTACCTTCCTTGTTTAAGCCACGGAAATATTTTAGCGATTTTCGTGCCTGTTCTACTCGACCCTTTTGCATCAACCAGCTGGGACTCTCAGGTATTGGAAACACACAAATTGTTGATATAATCTGATATATGCAAGATATAATGGATATCAGCTGCCAATCGTTCTAAAATAAAATAGAACTTGCATTATCTATTAAACAAATATTCTTACGGCTTTGAACTTACTCTAATGAAATATCCTAGAATATACATAAACAATATTCCGGCAGCAATGCCAATAGATGTACCCATTATTAAACGGCCACGTATTTTAGGTAAACTTATTTCAGCGGAATAAACTCCAACTGGTGAAACGCATAAACCAATCATTATACCTATATTGAAAGTTATTATAAAGTTCTTATACAAATTTTTCTTATAGCAAAATTCATTATATATTTTAACAAATTACCAGAAAGAAATCTACCAATTAACATTTGAACATAAGTCGCATTGCGATCTGTGTGTAGGGGTGCTGCTGCTAAAAAAGCCCAACCCAGAACTCCTACAATATTTGTGAAAATAATAGTATTTTTACGCCCTATGCGATCCATTAAATATCCTACTAGCAAACCACCTAAAGGACAGGCCATTGTATTGATTGAAGCTATTAAAAAAATATTATATACTAATTGTTTGATAAGATAGAGTTAAGTCTTACAAAACCAACTGGACTCATCGGACCCCAGCACAAATGTTTCCAACGGATTAGTTAGTTGACCCAAGGTTACAGAAGGTATTGCTACAGCCATACCACCACCTAGTACTCCAGTATTACCCAGGAAAACCATTAATTCCTTTTAAAATATTTGTATTATCAATCAAAAAAACGTTTAATTATTTATGCTACATCTGAATTTTATAGTTACCTGTCTTAGCACCGCTTTTCTACGTTCCCCTAACGGCTTGGCAGTTGGAGCCTTCTTCACGCCATTACTCACTATAATAGGAGTTTTACTATTTTTTTGTAGGCATTCAAGTTCAGTTTGCTTGGACATTGTGTACCGATTTGTTGGTAGAAGTTTAAAAGATATATTTGTCCTTAAAGCTTAAAGAATATTACAAATAAAAAATAATTACGGATAATATGTGAATATTATTTGTGTTTGAATTTTGAAGATTAATTAAGTTCTGTGATTATTTAAAATTTATAATAAATTTCAATATTATATTGGTATCGTGGTATATAACAGACTTAACTATTGGAGAGTTCATTTCAATATTATATTGGTATCGTGGTATATAACAGACTTAACTATTGGAGAGTTCATTTTCCAATAGTTCCAATAGGGATTTTTTATATAATAAAATATAATAATCATAATAAATCAAGTTAGCTTAATTTGTGTTTATTTAGTCTTTTTAATGTGATCATTTCTAATCAGTTGGTAAATCCATAAAATGCAATTGGTATTTTAATGTCTATATTATATATATATATTATACAATAATCTAACTATATGTTTGATATATTATGTAGTATTTATAATGGATGCATATTTATATTTATAATGGATAAAACTGATTAGTAGACTCATATGATTTGTACACATTATTGTTTTAAAAGCGGCCATCAACATAATAGAAGGGTATATCAAATTTCGTTAAAAAGAGAATTTTCAAAAACGCTTCTTAATATCTGAATTTCTTTTTTCTAGGATCTGGGAATTATCTACTAAATTTAATGTACTTTTGAAGGAAACACTTTACGTATGTTATTTGTATATTCCATATAATTTCATAAAGTTATACTCAAACAAAATGTTGACATTTTATCAGAATATATCTGTTTTTATTTACTTGTATATACATTGACGAACTTGAAACTCTCACTATACACACACTCAATGCCATAAAGTTACCCTGAAGAATTCAAATGGAATTTGCAATAAATAACATTTGTTATTAAAAATTCTCAGTATTTTTAAGTATCATTTTTCAAAATTCATGGATCAGTCTTTTGTGTAGTTTAACGTCTTATTGTTAATATGATTGTGTCAAGTTACTGAACTTAACTATAAAATACACATATTTGAAGAATGATTATAGGAGATGTCATAATCCGATTTTCTATCATAAACCCAAAAAACGTCAGTAACATATTAGTTGGGTAATGCTCTGAGAATTAAAGTCTTTATTTAAATAACTTGTTGTTGTAAAATTTTAATTTAGACATAGTAGTTTCCCTATATTCATATCGAAATTAAATATTATCCATTTCATGGTTTTGAATTTTTTGCACTATGTCAGTAACACATGTCAAACAGAACTGTCATCTAAAGCATTATATGATTAGTATAAGATTCGCCATTTTATAATTTAAATCGTTTAACAACCGCTGAATATATATTAAAATTGTGAAAATTAATTTAAAAAAATGGTGAATCTGTAGTAAATGCATTTCAAATCAAATTTTCTTCACATATTTTAACAAGTCCCATTGTCTTATCTGGAGCAGCCAACTACTGAAAATCCACAAATAACTGTCAAAACTGTCAAAAACATATAGCGAAAAAATCCCTGTATGTACTTTGGTCTGAAAATGTGTTAGTCCTGCACTGCTTTACTAATTACTAATTAGTAATTACTAATTACTAATTTTTTGTTTCGGGAGATTAAAGATATAGTTATGAAAGATATATAATTTAAACAGGAAGGTGTCACAAATCATGCAATATCTCTGATTTAGAACCGTCAAGTATTTAGTTTAGTATTTAGTCAAGATTCGTAATTTAATGTTAATGTTTACATATCATTATGTATATACTTCATTATGAACAAAAAATTACAAACATCTAGTTTGATGTTTATTTCGTAATAAAGCTTAATTCATTATAGCACATAAGTGCCATTTATAAGCACTTTATGTTATACAATATAATTCAGTTGTATATAAAGATATTCAAATCAAGTTGTAAGAAAAGATTGTTGTTAATAATAATTTTTGATAATAATAGTGTCTCATCTACTATCATTGGAATATAAACTTAATGCGGATAATCAGTCCAAAGAAAATTTGTAACCATTTTATAATAATCATTCGTTTTATATACAAATTAACATACAGAATGTTTAGGAAGTTATTATATTATTAAATTCATGTAATTAGAGAGGCTTTTAATTATATATATACTTAAATTTATAAGGTAAATCATAATTGTTTTCTGATATGTTAATGAAGGTGTAGATAGTGCACTTACAATATTGGTATCGTTTTTATAAAATATAGAACACATCAATAAAATAGCTTTCTGTAGGTACGTTATGATACGATAATTATCTTATTATTGTTATTGGGCACCCCAATCTCTTATTATTTAAGGATTTCATTCTTTATATATGAATGATGTATGCAAAATCAGTAATTTTTTGTTTTTATTTATTAATAGATATGAAGACACTCATACTGAAAGGTGTGATAACAAACAATTTGATGTATGTGTAACATGTCATCCAACTTGAAACAGTGATAATAAAAATTATTTGAATGTCCTACGTCAATACTAACATCGGTTTACAAATAAAAAATAATTACTGGAGAAAAAAAAGGTTTTGTAAGATTGATTTGACTGAGTAGTATATATGCGTAAATTCCGCGAGGGTGTGAATTGAATGTGTTCCTGAAATAAATTTTTAAAAAGCCCAGAAAGAAATACGTTGAAAAAAAATTTGTGGAATTGTTTTATGAAGAAAGGCATATATTTTGCAGCTGTTTGAATAATTATTTTAAATGAAAATAATAATTATTGCTATACCAAATATTAATATTTAAATCTTCTAGGAATTATTATTTGTTCCACCTTCTTTTGTCAGAAAAAATTTAACTGAATATTCAGAACTATTAATGTCATCACATATAAATTGCCAATTACTTCCACTAGGTAATAGCCAGTAAGATAGTCAAATGTTTTTCAAATAGTATAAACAGTTTAAAAGAGGTAGAGAAAGCATTGAAAACATTAATTGTCATCTATGACAATTAAAATCAACTAATACACAACAGTTTAAAGAAATCAAAGACTTGGTATTTAAAAGACATCAGTTGATAATTGGAGACCCAAAATTATATTGGGAAGAGTGACAGATCAGGCACCATCTCACACAGCATTGGTTTTTTAAAACCATTTCGCCAAAATATTAACTTATAACGTTTCACAATCGTATTTGCCTAATTTGGCATCATTTGACTTTAGTTATTCCCTAAGCTCAAGAGACCGGTACGGGGTTAATGTTTCGAATCACATTGCCCTTTTTAAAAAATTGAATATAATATAATATAAGCAATGATTTTAAAAGTTATCTAAGTCACAAGATGTGTTCATCTTGTTAGGATTGATAAACTGATATTTTTGATAATACATGAGCGATATGGATGTTTTGAGATATTAAGCAATTGCTCCATAACTTTGATAAAAACCTAAAGCTTTGCTCTTTAAAATATCTTAAATGTTTCAAATTGAACTTCTTGATTGCTTTTGAAATAACAATATAGTTACAATATATATACGTGTACTTTCTTATGATTAGCTATCGCGTATATTTTCAATGTACAAATAGATTTACAGACATCACTAAACTAATTAGTCTTAGTCATACAGATCAAGAGATATGTAGTTTATATAATGTCAAACGCTTCTTTGACCGCATAACAAATATTCTGTTAAGAGAAGACTATTCAGAATAGTTTGGCATATACAGTACTTAACACATACATTCAATGTACTGAGGAAAATTCCATATCTTTTACTAAAATTTTAATACTTAAAGATCTAAAAAATAAGGTAGATACAATGAGTCTAACTCGTAATTGCAATAAAAAGCAAGCTGAAATAACAAGTTATTATCATAAAGTGTGATTGCAATTATTTTATTATAAATAAAAATAAGTATTTATATTATTTTCTAATAAACTTTGTGTTAACCCTTTTTATTAATTTTTTCTTTTTTTCAAAACATCCTTTATTGGATATGAGTAGTACAATCTTAAGTATTAGTTAATTTATTACTATTACTGAATTGTACACTGGTTTACTGAACTAGTGTTCAGCTCCCATAAACTTTTTATTTGATTTAAAAATAACACCCTCGAAATCTATTAGTTGAAATCTCCGAGGTCGTACTGTATATTTATAATTAATAGGTGTATACCATATAGATGTGCTCAGTAACTTTATATGCCTGTATTCTGTAGTCTGAAGGTACTACTTTAATTCCTTCTCTATAAAATAATAAAACTTAGAATCAACCGTTTTTTTTTCTTTACTATTTTTATTAAATAAAAGTTTCCTAGATAAATCTACTAAATGGGTTATTTAATTTTCTGATAAATTGCAATCTCATGGCTTTTTAGATTTTTACAATCTTTTGACATATGTTATGAAAGTGTTTAATGCATCGAGGAAAAAATATACTTGATTATGTATTCCTTACATAAGCTCTTATAAGTCATATGTAGGTTTTATTTGTGTATTTTTTTAATTTTTATTTACAAAAAAAAATAAATATTTGATACTATTGAATAGATATTAAAATGTTTTTAGTGATATTTAATAGCACTTAATAGTAGAACGATGATTTCAGCTATTTAAGACTTTATTCGAATATCTAATGAGCTGCAATACAATAATAGTACTTTATTAATAATATATTTACATCAGTTGTTTATACCGAGCACTGCCACAAGTTGTGCCGTAGTACAATTTTTGTGTTATTCAATCTTTATTTTTCCTAAATAAGGCAGAAAGAAATTAACAAAGATTACCTGAGCTCCAAAAAATTGTATGAAATACACCTAATTAGCAACCATTAATCAAACGTCACAAAAGTTTTGCATCAAAAATTCACAAAATTACATCCAATTAAGATTGTTTGCTTTTCTTAAAGAAAGCACTTGTTTAAACATAACATGCTCGTATCTATGATATCATATATATTGATATTAAATACAATTTTAAGAAAGACGCACCAATTTTCAACGCAAAGCACTTAGTAGTAACCTGGCATCCGCGAACTTATGAAATACTCGACTGCACAGATCCGAAGACGCACTTAGCCACTTGCGACCACGATTACAACTAATAAATTTGTTAGTTATTGATTAGATATCGATTTAGGGTAGTTAACTCTTTACAAAATACAATTGCTTTTTATTTTATTTTGCACTTCCCAGCAAACAATCTATCACGCTATTATCATACATATTTTCTACCCTTTGAACAATTTATGCGCATTTTGTAAACAACACTTCACGATTAGTTATCATTTACACAGCACCTGGTTTGGTTGATTTATTTATTTATATGATTTTATTTTTTTTTTTTTTCAAAGGACATCGGGGCTATACGTTATCCTTCCGGTTAAACGGCTTTCAATTCACTTTCGAGCTGTTTTCCACTATCTTGAACGACTATTCGCATTAAGAACTGGAAAACAACTGTTGCCGAGTGTGACGTTATGTGTACAATGCACGCCGAACTATTAATTGAACTGAATGTGTCAATTTATGCAACTCGAAATGCATGCAAATAGATACTCACATACAAACAGACAATTAGACACTCAGTCATCTGTTTTCATTTTACGATTTTTTGTATCTAAACTCAAAGCGATTGGAACAATTGTTGCAAATTTTATTATAAGAAAATGTTGCAGTGTTTAATTGCCAAAGCTAAATAAATTGTGAAACTTTTGTGAACAGCTTGAAAGCCTCTCTTACTACTGAGAAATATTACCTCATGTCGTGCTGGAGCTATTGCTCTTGACATTGAATATTAACTGAAATTTAACAACCGACATAAGGGTTGATAACAGTTTGAAAAAAGTAAATTATATTGTATATTGTATTTTTATTTGTAGCTTCGAATGTCACACGAAAATAAATAAACAAATAAGTTAAAATAAATACTATGTCTTCGGTCTCAAAACAGTGAGGTAGAAGTACAAGGGATACTGAGACTACTCGCTGATTCTCAATGTCACCATAAATTTGCACTATTTTTACGTGATTGGCATTATAATGAAGAAAAGCTATATTGAGTTCATCAAAATACGGTTGAAATACGGCGCTTGTATCTTCAGAGATATTTCGTAAAACACATACAAACATTTCGTACAGACACGTGAAGTATTAATAAGCATCACAGGAATTAGTGGAATTGAAATTTTTGCTACCCTATGTGTCCTATATGACTATCTTTTTAGATTGAAAGCATAAATTCCTGTTTTGACTAATGCTTTCAAATTTTTTGCAAGAATTTCTGTTATTCATTTGTCTGTTATTCACATACTTCAATAATCTGACCCCTAAATTCAGTACTTCTTCAGTTGAATAGTTGTAGGTAGGTTTATTAGTTTCTGCTCTCAATATTATTGAAATCTATGAACAACAGAAAGTTTATACTTGTATAAATTTAAATTGATTTTTGTTTCGATAGTTTTAACTCATTTTTAAATATATATACTTTTATATATGTAGGTAGCACATTCTTTTTTGAAACGTTAAAAACATCAACATTATTGCATCTGCTCACAAAAACATTTAGAGAATCCAGATAGCTGATGTTTATAAATACAGCATATGTCTTCCACAGCTCTCGTAAACTTTTAAGGTGATTTCTTAATCCAAGAAAAAGAAAACAGAATAAAGGTGGACGTGGATGCATTTTAGTATTTACCAATATGTAAATATTGATATTATTTATTAAGTTTATCTATTAAGTTTATTCTATACAAATTTCTAGCCAAAAGTGCAAAATATCTTAAAAACTGTTTATTCATAAATCAAATTTTCAATAAATTAAATACCTTATGCTCAATCTGTTTTAATGTCTAAATGGGTTCAAAAATTCAGATTGCATGAAGTTGATTTCTTAGAAAAATTTTAATCATTTCTGCAGAATCCTTTTTTTTCTTCTACCAATAATTTATTTATTTATTTATAATCTTTCTATAACCTATTGTTTTTTCATAAACGCCATTTGAAGGAAATCACCTACTGTACAAAGTCACTAGAGCAAAGTTACTCAATCTAAAATGTAACGAAAAAATATTCAAAGTGTAGAACGGTAAAATAATCACTTAAAAGATTTTACAAGAACCGGTACCATTAATGTCCTTAAAAATAATACCATGAAAGAAGAGAATACAATATTTTACTGACAGGACTCTCAAATTCGGTAGGGAAGAAAAATGTGTTATCGACACCAATGTTAAATGCAAAAGATCATGGAGTTTCGACGGAATTATTTTTTAGACCCTCTTAAAGACGATATCATGATTAATTCTGAAATACTTAACTACTCAACTACATAAATTGAATTATTCACCTTGAAAAAGTGCTAGTTTTTTTTTATTATAAATTCAAAAGAAAGTAATTTACCATCAAGATAATTCCAAATCCAAGTTTTTACAGTTTGTATGCAATATATTATCATATTCTCCAGATCTGGCAGTTTTAATTGTGCTACTTCCGAAAATATGACAAAATGAAGATCATATAATTAACTAAAATATTTATATTTATTTGTACTGGCTGAAGGTGATCAATGTTTTGTTTTTTAAATTTCAATAGAGCGTTGAAAAGTTTTAGACGTTAACATTTAGTAAAGTTTAACATCAAGAAATTGTTTCGGCGTTCAATTTCTGATATAATTCAGGAAATATTATTTACTTTAAAAACTATTTCTAAATTATTTCATAACGTATTGTTATGCGGTTATGTCTAAATTCTGTATTATATCATATATATTGTATTATATACTATATATTGGATATATATACTAGATTATATACTATATACATGAGATATACATATTAAATCATATACATATACAAAAAATCATAAATATAGAAAAAATATATATGTATATATTGGATATTTATACGTGTAGATAAACACATATTATTATAGTAGCTATTGAAACTATTCAATATTTTTACTTTTCCCTTAATCCCTTTTTTAACAAAAAAGTTCTACTTCTCCCACCTCACTATTTGATTTATACTTGCATGCTAAATAATCGAATTTTTTTAAATATTGTTTTACTTTATTTCCCATAAAAATGCCACTAAAATCGAATTGCTGGAATGTTGCCAATTTAGTAATTTCTTTTCTCAAGGAAAGTGCAGATATATTTGCTGTAAAGAAAATTTGAATTTTAACAAAAAAGTACATATTTGGTATTATATATGTATTACATAGCTACATATGTATGTATAAATATCAAAAATTTGTTAAAACATTATGCAATTTGTGTAAAAATTCATAAATATGTATAAATCAAAATATTTTATTTGAAAAAGAAATATTTTAATAAAATCAATCAATTATTTTTCTTCTCAAATATTTCTGTTACTTGCATGTTTTAGAGAGATAGTTCTTAATTTTTATTATTTTGTTTTCTGTTCAAGAAAATTAATATTTCAATATTTTAAATAAATTCAATATTTTATTACATAACGAAACAGGTGCTGAAGAACTTACAATTTATAAATCATAAGTTATATTATAACTTATAAATTATATATATAGAGATGATTCTATCATCCTATTCAAATATTAACCGAAGCAGAAACTAAAAATTCATATAAAAGAAGTTATAAATTATAAAATTTATAAATTTAATGTAAAGATTATTCAAATTTATTAGTAAAAAACACTTCAAATTATCAATGAATTAACATCTCGGCTCGAAATGCTCTTATCAAAATAGTGGTTTTTGAGCTTTACGAATAGAAAACTCACACGAGGCTATGTAAGGTAAAGAACTATATAATGCCCAAACAACTGTAACTAACCCTAAATAAGAAAAAATACACTGTCTACTTGAGGCACATTTTAAATTACGATTGGAGAACAAAATATTGTTGTGAAAAGTTATGTATAAATCAGTTAAATCAACTTCGTGGCACTGTAATTACCTTTTGTATCAAAGTACTACAAGGTTCCCATAAAAAATACTAAGAAATATACTCAACGTTCTGTAGAATATATCAAACTACTCCCCTTTTAGGTTCTGATAGTTAATTTTGTAAGTTAAGAAATTTAAAAATCTAGCAGGATATAGAGGAGAATGCGGCATCCCACTAAGCTAGCTGTAAATCAACTGAGCTAATCAACAGCCAGTCTGTTAGTAGCACAAACTGTCAGGTTTTGGACCTATCAACTAGTGTTAACATATAAATTAATATATCTAAAATAAAGCAATTAGAAGTATCTTCTATAAACATCATATTATATTTCTATGATTTGTTTTAATCGATTAATTAATAATAATTATAAATAAATTACAAATAGAGACGATTTTGTTAAAAGGAACGTTAGTCGTTGCTGTCATTTCTTAAAGTAAGTGATTCCTTACTAGTATAAAAAAAAACAAAAAAAATCTCAATAAGTTCTCTATTCAGTTGAAATCCTTGTTATAAAATTATAGTCTTTCACATATTCGAAGAAGTGGTACTGTACCGATAAGTTATTTAAAATTACTTAAAAGGATCTAGTACTGTAAGATGACCCATGCACGACTTAAAGTCTTATTGTATTTCACACCTAATACCAAGGTTTAGACAATATATTAAAGTAAAAATTTTATCTAAACTTCAATCACAAATTAGTTTTATTTAATTCCGGACCTATAAAATAGATCTCCTTGTTGAAATTTGTAGTTCGTAGGCAATAAAAATCTTCAGAAAAAATTATTTTAAGCTCTATATTTACTTATAATTGCAATCCAAATTTCTTAGTGGAATTATACCAAATGATTATCATAATCAGTGGTGTGAGAAGTACCTACAGGGGAGTAATAGACTTTTATCTGCGAATATAGCAGATGAATGCAAATATTTTTAACAAGATTTTGCTGAACTGATAGTGTATTCGATTAAAATTGAAATTTACTTCTTAGGTTAATCCTTTAAGTAGAACCTAGAACCTTTGACGAAGCTCAGTACGCTGTTTAGTGGGAGATTTTGTAATTAATCAAGAGCTCCTAAAGTGTTGAGTCGTATATTAGCTGTGCAAAAACAGTGTAGATGAGAGGCAAACTTTTCGTCTTCCCCACAGCTGTAACAGGTATGATTGAAAGGAAAAATCAGTCTTCTAATATGATTCCCTAGTTTGCAGTGACGTGTAAGTAAACCACTATAAGACTGATATCTCTACAAAGTATCTCAATGAGAATATTGGATTTCCAGATTGCATACTGATGTCTGCATATTTTTGAGTCTTCCCATCTTTTATTTTTATTTAACTGATACTGTTATATTAATAATTAATCTACAAACTATCTCAGTTTTAAGTAAAGAACTTTTGCTTTTAATTTTTAATTAATCCTTGATTTGTCCAAAACTTACGATCGCTCGCTAAACAATTTGTTACTAAAGTTTACCACAAAATTAGTAAAATATTACAGAATTGTTTAATTTTAGTTTGTTGTGTATTTTACTTTAAAAATAAAAAAAAAACTTTAAATACATTAAAAACAATTTTATTTAAAAAAAAATATTTTTAATAGAACTATTAAAGTTTTACCTGTTTTTGGATAATTTAAAATACCAGCACCGATTAAAACTATGCAATCAACTTTCGCAGCTGTTTTGTATGATATATCAAATTACACAAACACAGACGGTTTTAGATAAAATTATTATATTATCTAAACGAAAACGATTGTAAAAACTATGATATCATCATATTATCACTATTTGCAGGAAATTTTTCAAACAGTTTAAAATAATATTTATGGTATCCTTACATCCGCGATTTGTAAAAGCTTACGACTGCAGAGATCTAAATGTGCACATTCTATCCCTTGACGATGATTATACGTAATAGTTTTTTAAATTATTGATTAGATATCGATTTAAAGTGGTTAACCCGTTATGTCACACAATTTACATTAAGACCGAAAAGTTTTCGGAAATTCTCATTTAAAATTCGCGCGCTGTATATTTCGACTATTTAAGTTGAGTGAGTTTGCAGCAATAGGACAGATACCTATGCCAAAAATGAGCGCGATCTGTCAGACAGTTCGTTTACGGCAGCTGTTGAAACCAGTTCACCTCAGTAGGGCGTTGCGAAAAAAACAATGGAAAAAAATATTGAACAAAGAGTTTGCATCAAATTTTGTGTTTCGAACGAAATTTCGTGTGCAGAATCGTTGCGAATGCTACAAAAGGCTTATGGGGAATCAGTTTTATCGAAAACTCAAGTTTATGAGTGGTACAAAGCCTTCCAGGACGGTCGTACGACCGTCGAAGACATTTCGCAACGCACTACTGAGGTGAACTGGTTTCAACAGCTGCCGTAAACGAACTGTCTGACAGATCGAGCTCATTTTTGGCATAGTAATTAAGGACAGTGCTGCCAAACTACATAAACTTAAAATATCGAAAAATATACAGCGCGCGAATTTTAAATGAGAA
>NC_051847.1:60553117-60562039 GCF_002237135.1 Teleopsis dalmanni | reverse complement strand
TGGTGATCCGTTAAATATCTCACCAGTAACCTCAACTATGTTCTGTTGAAGAAGGATACCTTACCATAACTGTGCGGATGAACCAGCTCTTTAGCCTGACGGTTACCTGAAATGTAGCGCCAATAGAAACTTCTCTCGGCTAAAAACCAATTATTAATCAGAGATCTAGTTGTAGACCACCTTAATCTACAATATGGCTCCGGTCCACAGAGTTGAATGGCAGATCCTTTCTTCGCAAGATTGTCCGCAGACTCATTACCATTAATTCCTATTTGACCAGGCACTCACCAAAGCATGATTTTGATTTTGCTTACGGGCTGCTGCAGCGTGTGGTAGCAGTGTAATAGAAGCTTTGAGGAAAACTTCCAGGAGGATAATGCTTTGATTGCTGTATGACTATCTGGGTAAACACAGATACAGGTGCCTTTCAATTCATTGTTAATGTTGATACGATCGGTTTAATTTTCCTTTTCTAGATATATAGTAATACTATTGCTCGAGTAGTTCTTGGTCCGGGCTAATGTTAGTTATAAGTTATTATTAGCAAAATTCAATACTTCATTTCGATAAATAACATTGTAATCGAAGTGCTTTTATACTTGCTTTTATTTTCGAGTAGTGATTAAAAATATTTTCTTATATTTTCATTTTCAATATTCGCATTAAAAAAAAATATATTTATTAAATAATATTTACTAAATTTTCTTCCTACCATTAAATATTGATCACTTAATGTATTTTTTGTTTAAAAATCTTTTCAACCTTTATTCGCATTGACAAGTTAAGTTTTTTCTCTGATTTTTCATTTTTTATCTGAAATCAGTTTAATCGTTCTTTCAAAAGGATGTACTACAAATTCGAGTGAAAATCAATTTCTATGCTTACTTTTGAGATTTTGCTTGTTCATATAACTTTTTTTAATATTTTCAACAATTTTTCCTACGGTATTCTTTCACATTTTGTATTGCTTTCTTGATTGTTGGTGTCTTTTGTCCTTTGGGACAAGCAATCCGTATTAATGGCTGTGGTACAAGGAAAAAAACGCAAAGTTTGTCAAAACATTTTTCCACTTAAGTTGTGAAATCTTTGAATTATATCAATTTTTTCACTTTTCATCTCATTTTTTTTTGGTTTCTAATTTTATTTTTTGCTGGAAGTCAGAGTGAAGAAGTTTTTATGATAAGAAATTAAATTAAACAAATTTTTTTCAAGCTTTATACTCAGTATATAAAGTGTAAATGTTTACAAATTGTAGTTAGTGATTAAAACAGGGTTTATGGCTTGCACTTAACAAATTAAAAAATATAAAATTTTCTAAAAATATTTTTGTTAATTAAATTTTTATAATAGAAACACTATACATTTCTATTATTTAATACCTTTTCAGTTATTTAGATATTTTAAATATAAAACATTTTAATATCTGTTATTTATATAAGATTATACAAGGTAGTACATTATTAATAAATTAAATAAACATAATAGCCAACATTTTAAGTCTGAAAAGTAAATAAGCGATCCTTCACATACTCACATATATGCATGGTACTGTACAGTGCATATATAATATGCTTATAGCACCGAAATAATTATGAAATTCATAATAAGTATCTGCGAGTGTGCATAATTATAAACCATTTTACCGTGACTCGATTAAATGAATGCCACAAATAAACACCTAAAAACTTGCACTGATAGATTTAAGTACTTTCAACTCAGTTGCATTCCGCGGGTAAACTTTGGAGTAATTTGTATGACATCAAATGCGCTCGTTATTTTGGCATTTGTAGTTTTCAAAATAATTTCAAACAAATATTATACAAACGAACAAGATATTCCGCCGTATATTTGTGTATTTTCTTCGTTGCAGCTGTGAGTTGCCGGAAGTGGCAGCTTCACTGAAGCCGTTTTTGGTGTGCTTTAATTATGTTCAAATCTGTACTCAATCCTTATTCTGCCTGCACATATACTCCCGCACTTATAACGCCTGCATACGTGCATAACTTAAGTCACAACATAACAACACCATTTGCCACTTCCGCCGCTGCATCACCAAGCCGCATACCAAACAACTTCCGTCCAATGTTCGGAGAAAGCTGGAGTCGTGGCATAGTGTGTTCTTGCTGAAATTTATGCGCTGAACTTGATAACGTAAAAGTTTGCTTATAAAGAAAATTTGTGTTCCCAGTACGTGAAATTTGATATATAAACATGGAAGTTGAAAATTTTGATATCAGAGTCAAAACTTTCTAGTTGCAAATTATACGTATACGTATACGTTCAAATGATAGTTACATAGATACGACCCTAAATTCACAAAACACATTTTGAATTCACGAAAATCGTGTACGTTTCATACTTTGTACTATGGAGTTTATTTTTATTTATGAACCTTTGATATATGCAATAATTAAATATACTATTATACAAAGTATTTTATATTATTACATATAAGTAGGTAATACCCGCCCCTAACATATGTTATATCTGAAAAAAAGAACAAAATATTAGAATTGCAAAATTCGTTATAGAAAAAAATTATTTGAAAGTGTCAGAAGAGTACAGCACTATGTCATATGTCTTTCTAATAATCCTTAAGTCATCGGAGGTATATTCTGTAAACTTATAATATAAAGAAAATCTGGAATCAAAAATACGTTTGAAAAAGATTGAACTACTATTCAGAGAGGGAGTGAGTGAGAGTGAGAGTGAGTTCACAATACCGTAAGTTAAAATTGAAGCATTCACAGCTGTAAATTTCAAAATAATTCCTCAATGAAATCAAATGAACATAAAGATCTCACACTTAAAGGTGAGAATGTTCAGTTATTTAGAAAAGGTCAAAAATAGAGCATTAGGAGATAATTGTCATTTGTATTCGTGTAAAAATAACTTTTACGATTAATTAATTTAACTTGTACGATTAATTTTTGGAATATATTTTGATAAAATCTAACTCTCTCTTACATATCTAATATGTATTGAAAATATCTAATATAGGTACCAGGATAGCTATAAAACTCTAAATTTTATTAAATTTTATTAACACAAAGAAATTATTTATGAACTTATTAATTAATAGGATATTAAAATTAATAGCAAATAGTAATGATAAATATAACTTTTAATATTATTATATGAATATATATAGTATTAGAAATTTAAGCAATTTGAAGTTTTAAGATCTCATTATTGTAGAGATAGCACTACATATTCAATAGAACACTTAAAATTATTATTGGTATATTGATACTTTGAGCTGCTTCTCATCATTGAATATGACATTGGTTACTTGCTAAGATATCAAGTGATTATATAAATAACAGTATCAAAGATTAGACCAACTTATCGATAAGTTATATAGCTGTTTTTTAAAAATTCGTATTAATTGAAATGTAAAAAAATTTGAAGATATTTTTGTACACAATCCTAATGACGGATTCTTAAAAATATTCTTATAAACTGATTTCTTCTTCAGACCCTTATGATCTGAAGAAATCGTTGTGTCTCTAGTCTTATTAGAACTTCTGCATCTGAAGACATGATTATGTGTTTTATCTTAAGAAACTTACTACCAGTAGCAAACCCTTAGGAATTAAATAAAGCATCGTTGGATCATATAATATATTGTATCTTAAACAAGACTTTGTCAAGTAATAAAAGTAAATCAACTATATATGAGCCTTATTCATTATACTACACATATTATAAAATATATTTTATATCATCATACTTTGAAGAGATAAGTGACTGTACTCATACTCTCGTATGAGTTGAGAAATAAAAAACAATGGCTGGAAGTTTCAGTACTCTCCAATAGTAAACAAAAACAAAAATCGTACGACTAAAGTAACACATAAAAACGTCATTTTGGCAAAATTTATATAAAAATTATGACTTTCAATTTGAGGTAATATTTTTGAAACATATTCCGGTGTTTGTTTTTTAATTTTAAAAAGCTACAAATTTGTGTATTGTTGCCTAATTTGAAGCTTTTTCAGTCAAAATACAATATACCATATAAATGACAAGAGACGTAGATAGATACTGGATTATATGAGCGCACGTGTGTAGATGCGTGGCAGACCCGTTTTTTGTGAGCTACTCAGGCGTAGGGAAATAAAAAAACCACTCATAAAATTGTTTGCAATTTTACTTTTTTCACACCGAAAATTTATTTATAGCGACGGTCATAATCCACACAAAATGTGGCATAAAAATGCGATCATTCTGCAGTGGTAACTCCGAGTTACCCTCTATAAAAAATTACATGAATACTGACAAGTCAAACTGTTGGGGAGGAGGGGCCCAAATGGTCGCTGAAATAATATTCAAACTGTTGCTACAATTTTATGGAGCCGCACAGTAGCGGTCGAAAAACAAAAACGCATAAATTTTATGAGTTCGCTTATATGATGCGTTGCAAATCGACTCCTTGCACACATACTCATATAAGCCTCAACAAATTAACAGAAAGACAGACAAACAGACAGACAAACAGACAAACAGCCAGATAGACGGATAGAGGGATAGACAGATGGACTACTAAACAGCGCGACTCAAAGACAGACGTATACGGACGCCAAAATTTTCAACTAAATTATTCATTGAGTGTGCAATTGTGTCGGCACTGAACGTTGCACTGAACGTTTTGTATGAATGAATGAGTAGCGTGCAGTCAGGATACGTGCAGGATACATTGGCAGGAAGTATTACCGAAAAATTCATTCGTCGTCAATGAACATAGTCAAAAATGTGCCACATAAAACCAAACCGAGTCCAATTCAACCCATCTCAACCCAACAAAACCGAGCTGAACCAAACCATCGGCGTAATAATCTGAAATGCAATAAAAAACGTTGTCTGAGAGTATTTCGCACGCCAGGACATCAACAACGCATATACACACACACATACACATACACGCACACCTCCGATAAAGGCAATGAGGCAGGCATTTACACTTCAGAACGCACATACACTTGCACTTCGGCACTTACACATGTGCTTACGAGTGTAAATACGGTACATAGGTAGGCGTGTATCCTTCCAAATGCTTTGGTTGGGGCATAAAGTGCGCAAAATTTATTATGAAAATTTGCTGCAAATATTTTTTTATTATTTTCTGTTCCCCTTTTTTTAATAAAATACACTTAATGCACTTTTTTTGAGTTTGTGTGGGTGTATGTGCACATGTGCATAATAACTGTGTATTTCAAGTGCGGGCACATTTGATGATGCTGAATTGTGCGGATTTTCATTTCATTTACTTAATGAAATGGAAAATTCAATAAGACTTCTATTTATTGCGACTACACTTAACCCCCGATCCATTACTAAAACAATCTTTTCAATAGTTTGAGTAAAACTGGGTGAGTATGTAATGCCGTTAGGGATTTTGTTTCTATTATGCAGTGTAAGCTTATAATATATATATTCATACTTGTAGTTAGTAAACTATACTTTTTATAGAAATGAAAATTCAAACCAGTTCCTTTATAATACAATAAACAAACTAACTACGAACAAAAATTTAAAGAAGTCCTGTATATTTTCGAATAGATTAGGGTCATACATTCAATTTTAGAATCCAAAGATTATTCATCTATTCGGCTCCTTTCGACCGAATGGATAAATCCATCCAGAACTTCTGTTAAGCATTTCTGTTCAAACATACGTTTGTTGGTCAAGTATGTTATCTGTAAGTTATTCGCTTTACAAGAACAGTGAGCATTACGATGTTTCGGATCCTTTCTTAACTGTTTGGTTCCAAAAGAACGCGCTTCGCATATTGTACTTCACCCATGCAATTAGCATTCAATGCAGGTACCGCCTGCACGGTTAATATCATGTCCGTACATTCATCGTATCTTACAAAGCACCCAATCGGCATACCGCATAAGTGCTTATCGTACAGTGTTTGACGATATAGTATTGGTCATAAGATCCACTGAGTAACACATACCGCCAATTTATAGAGCGCTTAAGCGATACTCTTCGATACTCTTTCGGTTATAATCAATATGCTCCTGCGTGCTATCTGTTACCGATTGAAACATCAATCTGTACTTTAGAATGGAACTCTACACATATTTATTCCGCTTATATTAAGTATTCTTCTGCATAGTGTTCGCCACCGGCTGAAACACCAATTTCTTAAAAGCCGCCACAGATTGATATATTGGTACAAGACGAAATTGCAACAAAATTGCTTGTCGGATCAAAACAAAACAGAAGAGTAGTAGAGAAGATGAAGCCTATTATAATATCAATGATGGTGGAAAGTTTTTAACAAAGGAAGTGGATTTACCTATTGATTCCAAAGGTAGAAACGAAGATTAAGAAAAAATAATGTGAAATAGATTTTTATTTAACGTAGATATTTAGCGAACATGGTTGATTTAAGCAGCATATAAATTAGTCTCATATTGAGTAGGGCACGTTCTGTTCAGAAGGTTCCAGTGAAATTGAAAGTACAGAGACCTAATGAGAGACAACCATTTGAAAGAATTTTCAACAATGAGAAACCGACTCCAGTAAGTAGTGGCAGAAAATAAGACTGAGCGTCGAGGAGTAGTAGAGAAAGGCAGAATTGTAGCATGCATGAGAAGCGGAATCCCAAAATAGATTAGCTGTAACTAATTGCTGCCAATTGATGAATTTCAAACAATTCGCTTATGACAGTATCTTGACAAAATACCTAACAGTGATTATGTGAAGAATTGATGAATTTTAAACTATTCGCTTATGACAGTATCTTGACAAAATACCTAACAGTCATTATATGAGGAATCATACAACTGATATAGGTTTTGATGGTTTTACTTCTCGTTAAGAAAATCTATCTTTCTCCGGTGTTTCCAACCTTGCAAGTACTTCCAAATGTTTCAGTTTCTTTCAATGCTCTTGGAGGAAGTTGTGTTGTATTGTACAGCACTTTGAGTGCTAAGATGTATATTTAAGTTGTTGTAGTAATAACTCCTACAGCGTCTTCTCGCATAGTGCGAAAGACTTTGATAGTACGTCAACAGTTTATTGACCTTATTCTGGTTTTGCATATAGTATACGCTTCTGTGTGGTATCAACTCAAACGAAATTGCATATAACATAAGGGAGCAGGGTTGGGATATATTGGTGTTTTTTTTCAAAACTTCAAAGATTGCATGTGGAAAAAGAGAATAAATGTTAAGAAAAATAAAATTTTATAAACAATTTGATTATTCGTTATCTATGTGAGTTTGACAATTTTAATAATCAAGAAAAGTTAATAAATATTTTACAAATTAAAAATATAGCGTTTTATTCTGAGAAGCGCAATTACAGTTTGATTTAGTGAGGTGTGAAATTATATATATATATATCACCTGTCAGTTTTTGTTTTATTTTTCAGTTTATTATGGTTAATTATGATAGTTATCAACTCAAGAATGATCGATAAACGATTAAATATATATTTATCGTGTAACCTTTAATATGTTTTGTAAGGATGGAAATTTTAACTAATTTCCAACCTACATACAATCACTGTGGAGTTAATATCTACAATGAAAACTGGTTAATTTTTATTGTAAATATAAAACGTAAACAACTTACCATAAACCCACCCCCGCATGCACGTAATTGCACCAAATAAACAAACCTAAGATTACATTGAAAATGCAAGTAATATAAAATATATTTAAACAAATAAATAATACACTCACCTTTAATATTTGTAATATTTATTTAATATAAATATTTAATAATAATAAATATTTATAAATAAATAAATTTATTAATAAATAATAAATCACAAACACCGGCATAAACACGTTTGTAAACAAAACAAGAAATGTCAAAGCGTGAAAGCTTTGGTTGAACTAAATACAAAGCACGGCGAATTTAAGAACACACGAAAACACAAAGCACAGAAATTACACCCAGGCGAACAACAGCAGCAAAAGACAACAAGTATCAAAAATACCAACGGCAAATGTACCGATGCGCTACAGGAAAAGCTTCGGTCATTTGAGTATAAATAAACGCGCATTGTACAAGCAAGGGCACTTGTTGGGAAACTCTCAAAGGTAGTAATACGTCTTTGCGAAACAAGTCAGTAGAACTATAGTGTCAAGGTAGTATATACGTCTTGACAAGTAGATTGTATATGTAGTCTTATATGTAAATCAAGCCAAGGTAGTCATGATACATCTTGACTAGTAGAATTTTCTGTAGGTTTGAGTTAGGGTAGTAATACGTCCTAACATTAATGCTAACCAAGGCTGTAACCCAGCATAACACTTCTAATCTTTAGATAACGACGTCTTCTGACAAAACACCAAGATTAGCACAAGTAGTGTCGTCTGACAGCAACATTTCAGGCACGTGGAAACAACAATCGGAACAATCATCGAAGCACAATTATTCCAAATAATCGTAATCATCAAATTAGCAAACCAGCATTATATTATAATTAATTAGATTGTAAAACCTTATTTTATTTTAAATTCTCCTAAATAAATAATTGAATTACTACATCACATTGTCTTTGACTTCCAAAATAAAAATTCTATTGCAACGACCCCTGGACGACGGCTGAGTATACCTCAGCATCATCAGCGACAGAAAGTGTGTCGTTACAGTTTATAAAAGAGTTTTAATTCTAATACAACTTTAGAATATTGTTGTCATTAAACGAGTGTGGTAAAATTTAAAACAAAGTTGTATTGCAATCAATTGAGTTATTTTGAAAGAAAAGAAAATATCATAATAGACATCGACTAATTGTTTTCTGAAACAAATCAATTTGTTTAACTTCACTTACATAATTTTGCAAGAAAAAATAAACAAATCGACTGAGAGATAGATTGACTTACACACAGATAAGTACAAGGTTTCCCAAAAAATTATTTTGCAGTTTGGATTGGAGAGCATTGGGCAAAC
>NC_051847.1:60542573-60553017 GCF_002237135.1 Teleopsis dalmanni | reverse complement strand
TTATTATTAATAGCTAGATTGGTTGAACACTGATAGTGTAGAGCAGGTAATATAAACGACCTTTATTGTACTACATGTTTCCGTTTTGGGACAACACCAATGGTTCCTCAAAAATCTTTCACAAATTTTTTATTTGTTTGCACAATAAAGTACTTTCATTCTTTTGAACTAGTTTCGAGATTCTATTTGAAAGGATTCTGAAATGAAAATAAAATAAAGAAACAAATTAATTTTCAATAAAAACTAAATTTTGTGTTATTGCGAAATATAAAATTTATTAACTCAGAATCTTTTCTATTTTCTAAACATTCATAAAATATATCTATAACTATAACTTTTTTCTTCTATACCTTGTTTTAGCTTTTTTAATTTTTCTTGTATAGAGAGTTTGATGGCTTCTAAAAGACAATAGTTTCTAGAATCTGCTGATTGAGTCCTAGCGCTTTCATATGCTTGCATTGAAATACACAGTGCATTTTCGTGTGATTGTGTCTCATAAACTAACCGACAGTAACAGAAAGAGAGCTTTGAGTACATAAAGTAAAATAGTATTCTAGCGCGGAGGTCCTTATTATTAATTGACTCGTAATCGTTGATAAGAAAATGGTACTCTTTAAGATCATGCAATACTTTACGTACATCTTGTAAAATATTTGGTTCAGTATGTGAGAAAATACCATTTAAAACGTCGCCGTATAATTTTGTTCTAAACTCCCGACATATTATAGCTTCTACAATGTTTTGACCTACATCATAGCTACGTAATTTATATTTGGCAATATGTCTTGCAGTTGAGTTCAGGATGAAATGAAATTGACACAATTCAAAGTAATATAAGGTGTGTTGTAATTCAGGCTCATTTACCTTACTCTTATTTTTATTGCTTTGGTTAGTGTTAGAACTTGAAACACTAGGTAGCGCTGTCGCGTTTTTACTACTCATATGTGATGCAATATCTGCATTGCTATTTATAGCCACGTTTTTATTCATTTTATCCGACATCTGGGTTGGAACAAGATTGTAGTGTTGTTGATCAACTGCTCTTAGTAATTGTGTGTCGTTAAAAACTGTAGCATCTACACATAATGCTTCGGACACTGATTTGCTTTGTGATGGATTTGAGGTCCCACTTACTGATGGTTCAATGTTTTCGCTTTCTGTACTTTTTGTAATAATTTGCATTGGCAGAGCGCGAAATTCATGAGTAAGCTGCGGAACAATATCAGTAATTTTATTCGTTTTTAACTTTTTGTTTCTACTACTGAAATAAGTATTTTGTTTCCGCTTTCGTATTATTTCAGTTTCAGTTATTTGGTTTGCATTGTCAGTTGAAGATTTCGGTAAGTCAAAAATATCACTTTCAGAATTTGCCAATAAATTTGAAATAGCTTCGTGAGGTATAATTACCATTTTAAGATTATTATTCTCTCCTGTCATAATTAAAGTTTCATTTAAGTCACTATCAGTTTTAGGCACTTCGCAAATTGCTTCTATTTCATTTTTAATTATTTGGGATGATATACCAGTCTGTTGCGGTGTAATACAATCAGAAGGCTCAGAAGGCTGTAACTCAGATGACGATTCATCAGAATCAATTACTATTAAACTAATCGAAGCGTCCTCGATTATCTGAACACTGTCATCATTTAAGTCTAAACTAAGATCTGGTTCTTCTTTAATATCTTTTATGATTTCTGTAAAATAAATAATACATAATACATATATATTTTTATTTTTAATAATAAAAAATAAAAAAAAAGTTTACCTGTATTATTAATATTTTCAGAAGGTATGCGTTCTGATAACAATTGATCACCACCGGTTTCTACTGAATCAATCGCAGTTTCTTCAAATAAATGACAGTCCCCCTGATCATTTTCATCACTTATAATTATAGAATTATTTGATTCGGATGGTTCTTCTTCAATAGTTTTTAAAATTTTTTGATATAAATAGTACAATATATATAATTATTATTTTTCAACAATAACCAAAAATGTAATACCTGTGTTATTAGGATTTGATGTATTTGCTTTGTATGACATACAGACTGGGTCTTCCTGAGGTTGAGTCTGTGATGAAAGCAAAACATCAACACTACATGCTCCATCGTTATTGGTACTTTGAACTGCAATTTTTAAGGAACGATTTGTGATACTGGAAGACGTTTCAACCAGTTCTGTGTGATTATGACATTCCGAATTTTCATTTAGATCTATATAAAAAAGTACAATATGCAGAATATACAATAGCAGTTAGTAAATAGTATTGCTGATTTATATTTAAACAATATGGAAATAAGCAGTTAAAAAATATATATGAATACGTTGAATACTCGTACTTAAACTAAACTAGTAAAGATATTAACGCCGAACTATGTCATTTTGAAAATACTTATTCTGTCTTGATAAAATTATAGTTTTATGATCAAATCAGTTATTTATTGCAGTAGTAATTTATGGTATATAAAATAAATTGTTTCATCACTATCATGAGGTCTTCCTGATTTTCTGTATGGGTAGCATAAATGTTTTTTGGTCTTTTTTTTGCGAATATATGAGTACTGAAGGTTGCAAATTGGAATGAATATTTTACCGGCCGGTTTGAGTTCAAAAACATTGCTCTAGATTGCAACATAACGTTTAATCCAGGTATGTTGCTTTTACTGCAATTACCGTCCTCATTCCAACTCATCTACGTGTGCTTTTAAGAGAGAATGACTTGTTAATGCACTAAATGTAATTATACTTTGTTAATCATTTTAAAGGAGAGTCTTAGTAAGTTTTTTGTTAGGAGAGCTCCAGTTGATTTTCGTTAATGTACGTACAGGTTGTAATAGTTTACCATCTGTCTTTTGTTTTAGTTGTGAAAGAATGTATAACACTGATTTATAAATATTTGATTGCCATATCAGTGTGGTTGTGCTGTTGTAAGTTTGTGTTACCTTACCCAGTTATTCAAATAGTTTCTTATCTCCTGTTTAAAAAGTTAATGATTTGAATCGGTTTCTAGAAGACGTGCTGTGCATAACCTTTACCCTTTTGATAATACTGGTAAAATGGTAGTTTTTCAAAAACATATGAATAAAGTAAAAGTGAGTTCGATCTGAAAACCTTAAGTGTAAATATCTACTAAACGCTATATTGATTGCTTTTGTTTAAGCTTAAGTAACAAATATATTTAGACTTTGATTAAAACCAAAAATAATGATTTTATAAGAGATATTTATATACATATATCTCACTTACACTTTTCCAGTGATATATATGAGTCCTTTACATTTTTTTTCTCAACAGTCAACTGTTCTGCATCTTCATCAGATAATGCTAATGGTTTAAGTATACATATAATTGAAGTCTTAATAATGCATTGAAAACAATACTTGGAAAAATATACTAGCTTTGAAAAGTAATTTCGTTTTATTTTTAACAAAGGATTTAAATTTTTTTTTATTGGCATTTAATTTCACATTTAAGCCGTATTGAAAGTAAGACAACAGAAAGCTCTGCGGCATAAAATACCGATTCTTAATTCTTAACATCATCAAAAGGTTAATTTACAATTTGTGTTTTTAATTGAATTTAATTTAATTCTCAAGAAAAAGGTTAAATTTTGAAGCTAATTCTCATTACGTTTCATACATTGTGCTGTATAGAATATCAAACGAACATTATAGGCTTACTATAATTAATTAAATTGGCAACTCACGAAGAGCATTTATATGTAGAATTTAATGTATTAGAGCAAGAAAACATAGAATTATTAAATTCTAAAATTATGCTACTGCTACAAACAGAGCAAAATGGTATTGAACCAAAATAGACAATATATTATTCAATACTTATGCCATATTAAAAATTTAAAAATAATAAATAACGAAATTTTGAATAATCCAGCATTAGTATTAACTTTTAATCACTTGCCTTTAGTAACATTAATTTTCTCTTGGATCGAATTATTAGTTATTTTGGGTATTCGCCATATCCAATCGTCCTCATTCCAGCAACGAGTATAAAAACTTTCACGAGAAATTTGTAGCTGTTCATCACCATCAATGCGCTCTCCATTCATATTAAAATAATCTTCTTTTACAATTTCATTAAAATCAGTATTCACTGCAAGATCATTCCAATGTAAAAACTTTGGTGATATATGTTGTAAATCACTTAAATCAAGCTTTACATCATTTAACAGTAAATAAAGGAAAATATCACTTATGCGCATATATAAATTAAACGGCCATATGTCTTTTTTAATCGTGGATTCATAAATTTTGAATAGTTTTAGTTTATCATTATAAATATTAGACAATTGATAAATATTTGTGAACTTGCAGAAATCTTCGAACGATATATGCATCAATGTGCGCAGAACAGATTGTTTTGGACCAAAAGAAAAACGAAGTACATAGGATAAAGTACATTTCTAAAAAAAGAATTAGTAAAATTATATAAATTTATTCATTATAAGTTCATTTCAATTACCAAAGGAATTGGATCGAACAACTTATTGAATATTTCCATGTTTTCTTCAGGTATGACTGGCGATTGTTCATCCAATGTTATTTCATTTTCAATATTTGGTGGCACAATCGTTTCTATTGATATTATTTCTATTCCCGACTGTCTTTTATGTGGTTGTTTATTTTCCTTTATACGTTTTAAAATTTCTGGATGCTTATTAACATCAGACACTTTTTTTGATATGTACATTAATAAAAATTCATCAGATAATGGCTTATAGCTATCGAAATAGGTGTAATTTGATTCTCTATCACTTTTTAAATGGTTTTTATCACATTTTTTTTCTAAAAACAAAACAGATTATACATCGTTTCCTTTCTTTAACCAACAATCATCATATGTTTTTATTGAGATTCGAACGAACGATCAAAAATTTAATCATGACTCTTAAAATCTTGTAGTTATGATATCATCACTCCTCTCTTATATAAGAGTTGGTTATTGGGAAACAATGATTATTCTGATGAATGGACTTAAAAGTGAAATAGAAATATTTCAAGTATTCGATGGCGTTAATATCAGTGATATAAATACGTTATATCACAACATAGTGAAAACCTTTGATGTAAATAGATTAAAAAGACGAATGGAACCAAGTCTCGTCAACCACAACATTCCGCAAGAAAAAGTAGAGCCTATAGTAGAATGAAATACGAAATCAAAAAAGAATAAGTGACGAGCTTAGGAATTCAATATGTTACTGTTCTAAGCGTGATAGTAGTAGAATTATAGTTGAAAAAGGAATCAGCGTATATCATTCAGGTGTATTTTAATTGTAACAATCGGAAACCGAAGATCTATGCAATGGTGTGTTTGAGATTGGTAATGAGAATATCATAATTACGGGAGATGCCATGTTAGAATAAGATAAGAACAGTGTCTTGAATTTAATCAACTGACAAAGTAGTAAATTGTCTATATATCCTAAAGTCAAAAATTAGATTTTATATCAGAATGGGTGAAAACCACTTCGGTTTTGCAATATAGTTGACCTAAATGCATAGAATTGTTTATTCATTGTTGAGCAGAGAAGGCAGTCATACCTTTCCCAGAAGACTTAGTGAAGCTTCAATTTACCACACTTTGGTAGTAGAGAATATGCTATACACTGTTCATTGGGCAGTGGTCACTTATTGGTGTACGTTGTGCAACTCTGCTAGAAAAAAATGTTACGCAAACGTATATAATGTAAATTCAAACCTACAAATTAGTGGATAAATTATAAAGGCCTTAGTTCCCCCAAAAGATTGGAAATCCTAATGCAAAGAATTAACAACGCAGCTAAATCTTTACAACATAAAAATATAAAAAATTTGCTTTAGCTGAGTTTAATACTTACTTTCCTTCACTGTTGTTGATTTTGCAGGTATTTCTAAAAATTTTGCCTTCAAACTTTGCGGCATTTCTTTCAAACGTAAAGTGTATTTTTTACGTATCGATGGTTTAAAAAAGAAATTCGTGTAATACAATCGCAGCGCTTTCTTCCAAACCAATTTATTTCTCCGTAATTTTACAAAAAGTTCTTCATCGCCTTTGGCTTTTTCTTTCAAAATTTGAAGTAGCACTTCTTTATAATATGTGTACTTTTTGAATTCAGCTATTGAGACAGGAAACATATCATTCTTATTAATGGACTTACTCGCTTTCGGCCCTTGCCTGCAAATATTTATAAAAATAATAGAAAAGGCTTGTTACGTTTAACAAATAAATCAAAAACTGACAAAAATTTGTATATAAAAATTTTTGTTACTTTTTCTACTTTCATTTTGAAAAAACAAGTTTGATTTTATTTACCTGCATTTTTTTTGTATATTTCATATTATACATGTAATAATAAAATTTATCAAAATGACATATTGATTATCCAGAAAATATCCTGAATCATCAAACTTACTTTTAATACAGTGGTTTCGAGTAGTACTGAATTTTAACAATAAAATTTTTTATTTATTTTGAATTAATCGAAGTTTTGGTTAAAAATTAATTAATTAAATCGAATTTAATTAAAATAAATAAAATTTTTGTTGTTGCAATTCAGTGCTGTTCAAAACCTCTATATTAAATACAAATATAAATCTATTACCTAAAATAGTCACTAACGTCATAACTGACATTAAAATCAAATTTTAAATATATATAATAGTAATTTAAACTTACATATCTTCTATAGCCTTTACTTCTTTAGATGAGTCTTTTTTATTTTGAGTATATATAGTATAAAATGATTTTACTGATTTTTCGTTTGCATGTATCATCAAATCTTTAAATAGTTCCACATTTGGATTAACAGGATTAGTAACAAATTTGATGTAATATTCGTATGCTAAATTCACTAAGTAATCATCAGTAGAATCGCTCGAATTTCTTAAAAGGTCTAAAATATTGGTACTCTTAACGAAGTCTTGAAATTTCAGTACGTATTTCGAATCATCATGTGTGATTGTTTGTTGAAGCCTAAGATAAAATATTAAAAATTTTTTAAAATAAACTATATTAATAATATGTAGAGAAAAGTACTTTTTTAATAACACCACTACTCTATCAAAAAAGTTACTCCTTTTGGCTATAAATTTTATAACAAGACTTTTTAATGTTATTAATAAATTTGGCTTTTACCCAACAGAGTGAAAACACCCATGATTATTATGATTCATAAATCAGGTAAAGATCCCACGCTTGCCTCTTTATACAGGCCAATAACCTTATTGCCATGCTCTTCTAAACACTTTGAAAGAGCACTGCTTTTAAAGTTGAAACCATTTCTTGACGGTCAAAACCTATTACTCTCCCACCAGTTTGGTTTTAGGGAAAACATGGAACTAGCAAGTGAATCGTATAACGAACGAAATAAGACACGCGTTTGAGCTCACAGAATATTGTTCCGCGGTATTTCTCGATGTTACACAAGCCTTTGCAAAGTATGGCACAATGGGCTCCTATATAAGGTACGCTGTTTGTTACCTTTAAATGTCCACTCAGTTTAAAATTGTATCTGCATAACAGAAGCTTTAAAGTTATATATAGATCATATACTAATAATTATTAGATATATATCTAATAATTTCCCAATAGAAGCTGGTGTTCCACAAGGAAGTTTTCTTGGCCCTATCTTGTATGTACTTTACACATCTGATATCCCAATAAGTAGCTCAGTCGTCACCACAACGTTTGCTGATGATACGGCAATTTTATGTCGAAACAAAAACGTTGTGCTAGCTTCAAACCAACATCAATCTCTCTTATTTCGGGTGGAGAAATGGTTGTCAAAATGGCGAATTAAAATAAATAAACTAAAATGTAGACACGTCATTTTTACCTTAAATCGGAGTGCATCTCCAACAGTTTTACTAAATAACATTCCCATACCACTAGCAGATAATATTTATTTACGTATTTAGGTAATCATCTAGACAGACAACTAACTTGGCGCAAATGTTATTCTCCTAGCAAGAAATCTCGCACATCTATTCACTACTTCCTGCCTAAAAAGAGCTGACCGTCCAGCCATTAATTAATATTCAATAGCTTGAAGTGAAAACCACTTCTTTCTTTTAAGTAATCTGATAAAGTTGAACTGCTTCCTTGATACACCACTTAACATTCACTCCAATGAAATTTAACCCATTGTTCTAAGTGAGGTTCGTTTACTTATTTTATTTTATACAATGTATAGTTAAAACAAAAATTTGTAACATGTAATTAGTGATAAGATTTTAAAAGGAGAAGATACAATAAATAAATGTATAAGTTTAAAAAAAAAAAAAAGAAATAAAAAATTCTCAGTTTAAATTTAATATAAAACATTAAAACATTCATACCTTTTTTGTTTACTCTCGTCAAGGGTATCTCGTGTCTGCAAGGAAACATTTATGAGTGGACTTGATTCCGGAGTTTTTGTTTCTTTTTGAAGATTTGTTACGTGTTGATTAGCATTCTCATTGGCTGAAAATATAATTGTTTTTAGTACAAAATTAATAAAATACAATTAAATAAAAAATAAACCAAAACTTAAAATAATATTATTACATTGATTTAATTTAGTTTTGTTGCCGATAGGTTTTACCACTGGTACATTTATAATATCTTCTTCATTCTCATCACTGTTCGTTGAATCTGCAATATAAAGTCGTTAATAACAAAAAATTTCAAATAAATCAAATAAATTTTTAATTTACCATTATCGGAACCAACATTTTTGTTTGGAAACGGCAAGACTTTTGACTTTGGTGTCTTCTGATTTTGTTGATGTATCATAGATTTCTCGACAGCATTATCTAAAATATAAATGTTTTGAAAATAATTAAAATTTAATACAATCAAATCAAAAAATACAATCAAACTTATCAGTTAAGTAAGGTAAATCACAAAAAGAACATTTATTCTCCTTACCCTGATCAATTCGTTCCACCACCGTTACATTTGCACTGCCTTCAAAAATTTCGTCATTATCATTACTTGTCGTGGAGTCTAGAATAAATTTTTTTTTAAAGCCTGAAATTTTTTCAAAAAAAGTTTTGATTAACCGTTACCGGAATCAACATTAAAAATTTTGTTCGGAAATGTCAAGGGTTTTGCCTTCATTTGTGCTCGACATGGTGTTGGTGATAAAGTCTTTGGCATATTCTGTTTTTGGTGATGTAATAGAGATTTCTCGACAGCATTATCTTCCGGTGCCTTAATTTCTAATGCTGGAAAATTTTAGATTTTTTAGTGCTAAGTAATACAATTAATTAATTAAGTGTAACTCACCTAATGAACATTTTTCCATATTTTTATCTTCTTTCATGCTTCCTAATTTTGTTTTCTTATTTAAATGTTCCTTCGTATTAGCATTTATAGCATCTCTATTACTTACTGTAGGCTCTAAAATAAATATTACTTAATAGTAAGGTTTGTGACAAACAATTTTTATTTACCTTCATGATCTGACGTAATTTCTGGATATTTCAAAAGTTTGTCCTTTAAACGTCCCGGACATGGTTTTATTTTCAATGGAAATATTGTCCGAATAACCGTTTGCATGTAAAATGTTTTGTAGTAACTCCGAAGTAATTTATTATTATCAAATAATTCTTCTTTTGATATATTTGAAATTGGCAACTCATACTCCAACTCCTTTATGCTTTGGCAAATGTTATCAATAACATCATTGTGAAATGTGAACCTTTTAAACGTTTCAAAACTGACTGGAAGGTTGCACACTTTTTCATTTGTTTCTTTGTTATTAGCATCAAAATTTGATATAATGCTATATTTATAAAAAATATCGTTTTAATAAAATAATTTATTTATTTAAATAACTTAAATACCTCTTCAGTCCCAGGATCTTTTCTTCTAATATCTTTTTATCGCTAACGCTGTAATGCACATACATAAATTTTTTATTGTCTAAATGGTCAATAATTTCTCTACTTAATATTTACCTATTTATATTTTTATTTGGAGAACTATCTTGTTTCTTTAAACTTTGTTTTACGCTTTGATGTTCATTATCTTTATTTTCACACAAATGTTTATAATATTCTGGAATTTTAAACAAACGTTGTTTTGTATTTTCATCACAGTCACTAGTGATGCGAACATATTTCATTGGTGCCATACATCGTCGTTGTGGTCTTTTGTAAAAAACGTTATATGTATTTTTTACCCTGCTCATGATTTCTGGTGCCGTGAGATATGTTTCTAAGGCTGTTGAATATTTATCTTTAATATAATCTTTAATTACTTCGATTATGTTTGTATTTTCAATGAACTCGTCGATCGTGACTGGAAAGACTGATCGAGTTTTTAATTCTTCACGGGGTCTGAATCAGAAATAAATAAATTATTTTAGCATTTGTTTATTATTATTAATTCACTTTAACTTACTTTTCTTGCAGACTTATATCCTCCTTTGGTTTTGGACTAGTTTGTGTTTTTTT
>NC_051847.1:60536127-60542473 GCF_002237135.1 Teleopsis dalmanni | reverse complement strand
TTACGTTTATGTGGTTCATCTCTCAATTTTAACCATTCTTTTTGTTCCTTTTCATCGAAAAGATATTCTGGAGGTGGATTGTAAGATTCAGCATGTCCAGGTAAATCACGTTTCGGTGCAGAAACTGGGTCATGTATGCGACGCATATGCTCACGACCAGTATCAGTTTCCCATAACATATAGAATTTAGGACCACGTTTCGCTTGTTTTTCACGTTCTACTTCCTCAGTAGTTTTCATCCAACCCATTTTTAGAGCATGCACCATGCGTGAAACTTTTTTCTTCTCTGATACAGATGGCAAAAACGAACGTTTGTGATCGGGCACATTTTTAATAGGCATACGTTCCACTTCAGACGTAAACCACTCGATCCAAGGTTCATATTCATTGTGTTCTGGATTTGGTACACGTGCTGAATTGATACGCTTTATCAGGTCAATATCAGCATCTGTAAGCAACACCTCTTGTCCAGTTTGTGGATCTTTGACAGTGCGCCAAAAGTTTGGATCTTCAATTTTACGTAAGAAGTCATCAATTTGATCACCTTTTGGCGGTTTCACTA
This sequence comes from Teleopsis dalmanni, assembly GCF_002237135.1. Taxonomy (NCBI): domain Eukaryota; kingdom Metazoa; phylum Arthropoda; class Insecta; order Diptera; family Diopsidae; genus Teleopsis; species Teleopsis dalmanni. The sequence continues at coordinate 60,541,911 of NC_051847.1, read as the reverse complement.
TTTTCCTGCCATCCCAGTCATAACCGATGTGTTTGTACTCATCATACCAATGCATTGGTATATTACCTACAGTGTTGCGTATATCTTCTTCATCAGAGGTATCTGAATTCTCATATTCTGGTAATATTCGTTGAACTATTGGAGGCAATTGCGAAGTTGTTGTAGTGCCAATGGTTGTCTCACTGCTCACAATGGTCTCACTGCTTTCAATTTCTGTGCTATTACTCGTTGATGGATGATTAGCATTTTTAACAGCTTTAATTTTCTTCTTCTTTTGCTGTTTTTGTTGCTGCTGTTTTTCTTTCTGTTTTAAATTGCTTTTTTCTTTCTTAGGTGCAGCAACAGGTTCATCATTATCACTATCCGCATCAGCAGCTGATTTTAGTTCATTTAAATTATTATCACTTTCATTAGAGTCTTCTTCATTTATTGCTGAACTGTTGTCTTCATCTTCTTCTGTATTATTGTCATCACTGGAAACGTCTTCAATATCTGCCTCATCGATATCATCCTCACTAGAGGATTCTTCTTGCTCCTCTGTTTTGTTTTTTGACATATAATTACCTTCATCATCACTTTCAAATTCTAACTCGTCACTATCATCGGAATTATAGTTTTGTTCGATACCCTCATCATCTGAACTATCTGCATCCATATTTTCAAATTTTTGCAATAAATCCTATAATATTTTATATTTTAATATATGAAAATAATTTCCTAAATGCAAAAATTAACTTACATCTTCGCTTGCGTTTTCATCTTCTGACTGTATTTGCTCTGTTTTATTTGACTCTTTTAAATTTGTATTATCAGCATTTCCTTTTCTTTTCGCAGCCTTTTTTGCCATAATAACTTTAATTATATAGTTATTTATAAATAATTCAACTTTCCGCTAAAATCGCAATGCACGTGTATTTAAACAACAAATGATTGTGATTGCCTTAGTGCTGCCAAGTTTCGGTAGAGATGTGGAGAAAAAATGTAGTAGAAAGATATTTACTACATATTTTTCTGAGTTCATATATTATAACGGGGGGAGTCTGCTGTGTTTAAAAAGAGGGAAACAAAAAAATAAAATTTTATAGATATTACATATATACACACATATTTGTAAATAATGGTATTGAACATAATTGTTTTTAAGTACATATTTTTTTGCCGAACTTGAGGCAGTTTTTTCTTTTCTTAAATACTTTAAAAAATTTCAAAAATATGTAAATAAATTGCTATCGACCATAATTGAATGGGAACTCTGTAATTAAATAACTAGATTTGTACCTTAACTTCCACTACGTTTATATTGTGAGATTAAGAAAACGAGATTGAATTAATCTGCATTTTTAATCTTCACCGTCTACATTATACATTGGAGATTAATTTTGACGTTCCTCTTATTGTGTTTTGGTTCGTGTGTTTGATAAATTTTTGTAAATAAAGCATTTAATTACAATTTTGTATATAATATATTTATATATATTTGTATATATTATATATATATTTATTATATATATTTAAATATATATTTATATATATATAATAAATAGTTTTATTACAATAATTTAACAAATTTTAGTTATATTTATGTATAAACCTACTATTAAACAAATTTTCAATGTTTGTTTTAAATAAATTTTGACATTTCTCTTTAAGATGGCAAAAAAATCTACGATATTAAGACATTTCTTCTAAGATCGTAAAAATATCTACGGCATTAAAATATTTGCAAAATTGCACAGAGAAATAATCACCATTTCGAAGGAGATTTAAAATTAATCTCGACCAAAAGGAGATTAATTTTTGTATGCGAAATCTGCGGTTAAACAATGAGGTTAGTACTTTAATATTGATTTTTGCTTTAATCTACTTTTAATCACACAATGTAAACATGGTATAAGTATTTTAAAAAAGCAAATACTTGATTTTAAAGTTATTTGCGATTTTTAAAATTATGTTAACTGTGTCGGTAACAATTTTCGAAATCTCTTAATGTGGAAAGTGCATTCATTAAATTGTTACAATACTATTGCAATTGCCGATTGCAAGGATCATGATCTTATTAATCTTGTAATGATAAACAATTCGAGTGATGAGGATATCGATACATTCTGAAAAGAACTTTTATTATTATTACTCTTATATAATTTGCATTTAAAAGTACAATTTGATAAATTTTTACGTGAATATATTTACAAAAATAATATTGTTACTTAAAACTAGTTGTGTATTAGTTGTATATTAGTACATAGACTGTTTAAATTTTCCTAGTATTATGAAATAGTTTCCCTCGTTACAAAGTTAAATAAAATTATTGCGTTAGGCAACCCTGGTGGAGCAGTCAAGCAGCTGATGTAGTTTGGAATAGTTATTTTTTTAAAATTTTGTAACTGAAAATATCAAATTGTACATGGAAAATTAAATTTAAATAAATTTAATTCAATTTAAGTACATATTAATTCATTTTCAAGTAAAGTAGATATAAAAGTATACGGTTAGTGAAAAATAAAAAACTATTCAAAATGGCTTCCATTGCCAGTGAAGTATAATAGTTTACGGTACCAATTATTAAAGAAAATATTGGTTATTATTTATAACATTATATATAATTTTTTAATATCATATAAGTAAAACAAAAACTTGCGAAACAAAATTCAGAACAAAATTGTGAATTTAATATAAATTAAAGAATACCTTTGGCATATCCCTCAACAAATAACGGTTTTACGTATAAAACATAGGGAAATTTTAACGCTGCAGCAGCAAAAAAATTCAAAATATGTGTTTATATATTGATTTTAAAACCGAATTATCTGAAACTATGATCTATCTGAAATAATACATCTATGTTTTCAAAGAATTTTATAAATATCTTTGTATTCTCTTGAAATAGAAGAGTGAAGTAGTGGTGGAAAAAATATGTAGTAATTTTAATAAATAAAATAAACAGTTCTCTAAAATAATGTTACTAATTTAATGATTTATTAAGTCTCAACACATTAAAAGCAAAAGTAAATGATTCCACACTCTTCGTCAATTAATTATTATATCGTCATACCATATGAAGAAAATAATAATGATTAGTCCCTTCACAAAGGTAAGTAAAGCAAATGTTTAATTTTTTCTTCTAAAATATATCATATATATATAAAAACTATTTATAGATCAAATTTGAAATTACTATTTCCATATATCTCCATATAAATGTTTTTTTCGATCTTCAAGTTGATTTTTTCTCACACACTTAATCTATGATATTACACCATGCTTCCACTTCTTTCATTTAGGTAGTTTTGGTAATTAAAACCGCTAATGAAGATCATTTGCCATAGAAATAACCTTCACATAAATAAGGTCATTATAAATAAATTAACCGATTTACCACACAAACAGCCTTTACATAACTAAGCTCATTATAAATAAATTAACTGATTTAAGGCGAAAAATGTTGAATGCAACTCTTAAAAAAAAAATTTCCTACAAGGAAAATTACCAAAATTAGAAATATTTGTCATATATTTTATATTTAAAATGTAAACAATCAAACTATTTCACAAGCATAAATCACCTTATGTCAATGGAAACAAACAAATCTTAATTTAATTAACATAGGTAGTTTTAACAGTGGAAATATAATATATCCAACCTGCCTTGGAAGTTTAATATATGCTTTTTAGTTCCTGAGTTTTTAGAGTTAACACTAACACTATATTTTGTTAAACGTAGTGTTTCCAAAAATGTATGGTATATGTACTTTGTATACAATATTTTCAGATAACTCTACTGCACAATTAATTCCATTTTTTATAATTACAATATTTGAATTTGTTTTTAACTGTATTTAAAAACATGAAAAATATAAATTTCACTAGCTGTCTCACTGTTTGTCTATAAATCTTAACTAGTTTAATAAACTTAATAATTCAGTAAAACGGAGTTTACATTTTCTTTTTATTTACTTACGAATATGTGAATTAAAATACTTGGATGATAGATAGTAGATTGAAGTAGCAGTCCATTTCGTAGAAAAGTTGCAACTCATTAAAGCCCTAAAAGCAGGTGCATTATTTTACCACATAATGGGCAGACTTTTGACGAAAGAAGACACTTTCTTCTGGTTTTCTAATTATTGCAAGGCCAGGACAAAGTAGATGAGTACAATTTTCTTCTTCTTGAGACAGTGCCCCGATAGTACTGGAATTGCGTTGTGTAGTGAATAGTATTAGGACTAATTAGTTGCTTGGTTGTTTTTTGTTTGATTATGGATTTTTGGATTTGGATTTCTAGTTTTTGTTATATTGGATTGAAATTAATTATATACAGAGAAAACATTATATGTTACCTTATATAGAGTATTACCTGACAGCAATATTTTTCTAATCTTTCTTATAACTTGTGGATTCTTGCTGCAAAGACTTGATATAGTTTTTTATATATTGGGCTGAAGTTAATTGTATTTCAGAGAGATAGTTCTACATTGGCCGAAATAGGTGGTAGTTGATAGAGATAAAGTCGGAACTATATGCTTTCCATTCATCATCAGTGAAATATTTTTTAGCCAGACAGCAACGTGCCGAAAAATTAAGAACTAACGTCTGATCATATATTCAATTTTTTGATTATACCTTGATTGTTTTTTAAAAAATCGATTGTTGGGTTTATACTATTAGATTTCTAGATCTCAGAATAAATGTTACTCTATAAAGAGCATTGTCCAGTTGCTCGCTGTTATTCAACTTCGATTATTAAGAAATATATTCAATTATTTATATATTTTTCATGTCAATTAATGTCAAATCAGTTTTCAATGACTATGTCTATAATTAATTAAAACATAATAATGTTTTGTATTTTTTTTTATTTAATTAAAAAACTTAACACATTTTTAATAACAATGAACAATGTTTACAAATATCTTTTTTTTTACATATAAGAATATAATTTACCCACGTAAATATTTATTGAATTATATTTAATAGTGACTTTTGAGTTGACTAATATTAATTTATTTTTTTTTTGATATTATTTACAAAATAATTGATATAGAATCTGTTCAAAAAACGGACCCATACTATAATATTTTTTTTTTTGTATGTTTAAGTTTAGTTTGCCTATATACATATAATTGTATATGTGTTGATATATCTTTCGCAACTAAACTAATATACATAAGTAAGGTAAAATGCTAAGGCAGTTAAGGAACAACAATTATTATAGGAACATACTGATCTGTAAATATCTTCATCTGCCCATAATAGTAGGCTCATCTGCCATAGCAATTTCATCAGTTGGGGCCTTACTACCCTTCTTCTTACCAGAATACCAAATGAACATAATACCACAAACGATGTTAACAGCAAATGTGAACCAAGCTAAGTAGACACCAAATCCATAACTAATAATTGGGAGATACATTATAAATGACACATAAAAGAAAATCAAATGAAATAAAATACTTACGTCAGTTCTGCACCATCCGGATATGAATAGAACAAATGTTCTTTTGTGTAATCTATTGAAGCGAACAGCACTTGTATTACTACAAGAGCTGTCGATGCAGACACCAAATGTATACCACCAGCAAGTCTCTTAAACATATAGCGTGGATTCATAAAAGTGTAGAAAGAAAAAACTGAACCCAAAGACATGACGAATACCGTAATGCAGGCGAAAGATGCTTGAGTACGTATATAATCTATTGTGAAGTACTTAAGTGAGTTTATATATATATGAATACAAAGTGATATACGAACCTAATAATGTATCATCATAAGCAGGTTCATTGCGCAG
>NC_051847.1:60523546-60536027 GCF_002237135.1 Teleopsis dalmanni | reverse complement strand
ACTCGGCTTTAGAGCCAAAGAATCAGTCTCACACCACTCTTTAGTCTTTTATTGTGTTTAAGGTTAATGGTGCTAGACCTATATAAAAAGAGTGGTTAAAGAGAGAGAGTGGCTAAAGAGTGGTGTGAGTCCGATTCTTTGGCTCTAAATCGAGTTCACATCCCAAACTCAACTGCCATCTGTTTTTTTAAATACAAAAAATTTTTTATTTATATATATTAACATCGTTTTCAGCAAAGAACGTGTTAGTTATATGCTTTTAAGTGTCCTTAACTTAGATGAAAGACTTTTCAAAAGAATAGCTTTGAAACAAAAATAGGCAAACTCAAAGATTAACTTTCAATTCGTTGAACTTGTGTTTCCAAATAAAGCTCTAGTTTAAACGCTCGATCTAATTTAAAGCCCGGCAAGTGCTTTGGTTGGTGTCACTAATTAAATAATAATAAGTGACAAAACCTGGAATTTGAGCATTGAAAGTTTGTGCAGCCTTGGCTATTTGTGGATAAACACGATTAGTCATCGCTTCTAATTTAACAGGCACGAGTTCCAAGCCTGGCACTTGCAGTCCGAATAAATTATATACGAACTATAAACTAATTAAATAAAATTCGATTATTTGCAAAGACCACTGATGAAGAGTACTTGGCAATACTCGAAACAGCGTTGTATGGTCAGCCAAATTTCAATAAATTAAAAATAAAAAATTTTTGTCTTTGTCCTTTCTTTGCTATTCGAATCCGTCTAACTTTTAAATTATGTTTTAAATTTCGGCACAACAAAAAATATCACATTGTTAATTGTTAATTGTGATATGACTATTTATGATACGACATAAGAGCGTGAAATTTTAATGACCGTTCGTCATATGACTGTCTATACAACATAGATGTCAGTCAGATTTTATTTATATTGTAACATATTATAAAAATGTTTGTTTCCTGTTATATAAAAATACCCACATTTTCACTTAAAGTTACAGATTAGACAGAATATTAAATATGACTATTTCCTGATACTATCTATTTAAGATTTATTATTAAGAATTCAGATTGGCATTCAAGTGCAAATTGTTAACACTAATTAATAATTAGTTCATTGTTTTAAAATATCTAACACAAAAATTTTAGAAAAAGCAAATATATGAAACAATGACGTCGGACTGTACACATACCGACTACATCGCCCATAGAACATTTAATCATTAAAATCTAGTAATTAAGCACAAAGAGGGAATACTTGGCTAAATAATAAATATTTTCACGCATCAAATAAACAAACTTTTTGCTAAGTAAAATAAGAAAATAAAGTCGTCCGAAGAAAAAAACTTAACCTGCCTGCTGCTGCAGAACAAAATTGCTCGACTTTCCAACTGAACATTAAAAATCATCGCACTTGTGAATGAAGTGAACTACTGAGAATCCGTCCCTTTAAATATGCTATTTTGTTGTTGTGCCTTACAATAATATTTACTTAATTATACTTCTCTACATTGATATCAACAAACAAACATATATCAAAAAATAGGTTTTTTTTAACATTTTGTAAATGTACAGTGGCTGCAGATACCCGCCTTTATTCTTTTTAAATTTTTTTCTTTTGTTTATATAGCGCTTCCCGAGAGAATCAAAACAAAGAATTTCTTCAAGATTTCTTTTAAACTATAGTGAAAGAGACTAATCATATGGTGCTGATATCTCTTCGTTTCAATTTAGATTTTCATACTACAGTACCGGACCCTGATGGGAGGATGCCATGCTCAACATTTGCTTGATGGCTATGTTGTTGATAGCAACCTTTCAGTTTAAATTGGTCGCGCACCGAGTAAGTGACTGATTGACTTGGTCTAAGAAGCAATCTGGCGGAATATGTATAGCACCTAACGTCGGCTAAGTGTATGTGTGTGTGCGTGTGTGCCGTGCAGTGAAATTTAAAAATTAAACAATAAGTTATTTCTTTATTTATTTAAATTTTGCTTGACACTATTTTAAGCAAACCTAAAGAATTTTTCGGTACGACTTCGAATGTGAAAATGTATTATAATAATATTTTACACTAAATGTTTATAGATAATACCTAATGTCATAAAAAAAGTGAAAATAATAAGAAATACTCAACGTTATATACAAAATATTTTAATAATTTTTACTTTGCATATTAAAATCAATGTAAGGAAAAAATATTTTGACAATTTTTTTATATATATTATTAAATATAATATATAAAAATGCTTAAATATATAATACATAGAAATGTTTAAATACATAATATATAGAAATGTTCAACATATATATATATATACAGTTCTAACATATACTGATTAACTGCAACTGCAGAATTTATGTACAAAATATATACGAATAAATACCAAAAATGATTTATTTATATAATTTACGATTTTATGTCAAATTTATTATTTATAGTGCCTGTTAGTTCTTCTAATTGTGGATCATTATTTTGCTCTAAAATATATAAATAAAATAAAAATATTTCAAAAAAGTAATAAAAAGTTTTCAAAACTTTTATGATGGATCGATATTATTAATTTAGTAGACAGTGAATATCGTTAATAAAAAATAAGTATTAAATATCTGGAATAAATAAATAAATAAAAAAGAAATTAAAATAAAATATGAAAATAATAATATCTAATATATTAGTTAATAAGTTAATAAATATATCTTTATAAACTTAATAGGTAAATAAAAAAAAATTATAGTGAAATATAAAAATAATACTATATAACACATTATTAAAGTTAATAAATATGTCTTTATTAACTTAATAATTAAATAGAAAAGAAATTACAGTGAAATATAAAAATAATAGTATATAACATATTATTAAATACGTTAATAAATATAAAGACATATTTATTAACTTATTTAATAATGTGTTATATACTATTATTTTTATATGTCACTATAATCAACTTAATAAATTAACTTAATAAATAAATAAAATAGAAATTATAGTGAAATATAAAAATAATAGTATATAACACATTATTAAATACGTTAATAAAAATATCTTTATTTTAATGAAATTAAATTACACTCCAGCCACATGCTCTAGTAAGAGTTAAGGGAATATAATCATAACGTTGAACCATTATCTTTGTTATTAATTCAAAAATTTTTAAAAAATAATTATTTTCTATAAAATCATCCGCACAGATTTTCTTTAGAATTATATACATTTTCTTAGTTTACAAAACATTCAACACTTCAATGCAGTAAATTTAAATTTTATTATCTATAAAAATTGCAATGAATGCAGAAAATTTTATATGATTATCTGAGCATATAAATTATTAAAATTGCTTACACGTATTTCTTTGTGAAATAATAATGTTAAAGGTTTAGTTTAGTATTTCCAACTTTTATTATAATTTTTTTTTTATGTACAAAATACTAATTAAAAATAAATAGCTAATAGGAACAGTCTTCCTCATAATATACAAAATAATTGCAATTATTAAATACATATTCATATATATAAGATATATAAATATTTTTTTTATAAAAATATATTGCAACGCTTGAATATAACTTGCATATAAATTGGATTATACAGCTGATTACATTTATATACAATATAATGCATATTTCCTATTAGAATGCATTCGCAATATAAATGAGTAAAATAGCAAGACATTATTTTAATTATATTAGTTTTCTTAACTCAATAATTTATCAACCCACTTCTCTCAACAAAAGTTTAACCCACTAATAAAGAAAAAGATGGTAGTAATACAGTGTTATATATAAAAGTGGTTTTCAAATATATAGAGTTGGCTGTATTAGGTAGAGAATTAAATTTATTATACATTTAAGGTTTTAGTTAATCGTTGCATATATATTAAATTGATAGACGATAGAAATATTAGCTTCCAGTGTTGCAAAGCAATACGATCATACAAGATCAATCTTTCGTATAACAACTGTCACTAACTGAAAAGATGACGATTGCGCCAGTTTTAGAATTATATCACATTCCGTATTTCTGAGCACACGAATCATTTTTTTTTGTAAATGTCTTTTGTTGGATATGAATGGTACAATCCTAACTATGTGTTAATTTATAACTATTGTTAAATTGTACTTGATAGATGTTAATTAAGACATGTGCGGGTTTACTAAGACAGTATTTAGCTCCCATACACTCAAATTTGACAACGGATTTTGGTAAAGTTAGCTATTTCAATATAGTTTACTTTTTGTATTGATTACATTAATAAAAACTACACATGTCATCAGGTGTGGAGTAGTATATATCATTTTCATATTATTACACAAACGATGGTTACATTAATCCCAGAGTTACAAACAAATAAGTGGAGCATTCCGATTTTTTAGGCCCGCCAATTTGACAACGGATTTTGGTAGATACAGCTATTTCGAGCAACTTTTTCCAATACGATATGTGTTGATATAGTTTACCTCTTAAGATATCGACGTTTAGAATTGTTAACATATTATATAGACCATATGCAATTATATAGTGTATGCAATTTTTTATATAGATTACGCAAACAGCGGCTAACAGTGACATATGACGTTTCTATTTTTTATTGGTAATTCTCAAGAATTTACTAAAATTCCTTGCGAAATACATATTGCAGGGGAATTAAAATCATGCTCTGTGTTCAATGGTAACTGCTGTAAGCATATTAAGTAAAAATAAAAACAAAATAATTTTTTCGCTTTAAGTCTCTAGTTAATCCAATATCTGTTAATATAAATTCGACGTACTGATGCAGATACTAATCAGATTTATCAAATTTCTGATATACGGTTATATCTTGAAGATACTCAACATAACTGCTTGTATTATCTGAAGTCGATAGAAAATCTAAATTATAAGCCATATTAGGGAGAATTTAACAGTGTATATTATATAAAATATCGTCGCTTCTGAATGGTATGGATACCAGTCATGTTTTCTTGATAACTTCAAAATTTCTTTACTAAAATAAAGACTTTTACAAACCACATATAAAAGTAAACTTATCGCTACTTCAGTAAAAAAATCTTTCAGAGATTATAAAGAGGATTCTTCAAAAGTTTCTTTCTATACACAATGGATCAACAAAGTTATCTGCAGTTATATTTTCACGTGCTCTTTGAAAACTTAAAATATATTAATTTTATTTAACTGATTTAAGAGATGTGATGCCGAAACCTTTTGGGGGAGAGTGCTGTCAAAACTTAATTGGGGGAAACACAAAAATAATTTTAAGATTTACAATAGTTGTGGGCTGTCACATAACATTTTTACAACATGTAGACATTCTACACACATAATGAACACCACAAATGATTCAATAAGCACATAAATATGTTTTTAAATGTTGTGTTAATCACATAAAAAAATCAAAATATTTAAATTTCACTTAAACATTTTTATGATAAATGTTATATGGACAATGAAAAATAGACTATTAATTTAGGATTAAATATTTTTTTAAACTTAAAGCAATATTAAAAAATCCTGTCAATAAATTTTAAATATTTATATTATACGCGAACCGAAGACGATTCTAAATTTTGAATCACAAAATCTAACAAATTTGCCATACATAAAATTTTTTTACCATACATATATCAGAGCCATGCGCTATTGAAACATATCCGATACTGCCATAAATCTGTTTCGCAAGTTCGTGTGTACTCTGCACATTAGAAAATCCACTACTACTATAAGTTATGGATGAATACACGTGGATTTAGAGAAATTTTTCAGTTTTGATATATTGGCGCTTATATTAAACCAATAAAATATGTTAAATGAACACACGGCTGAACTATTCAGCCTACGGAAATATACATAATTAGTTGGTGCGCTACATGTTTTGAGAATATACGACAAAAACAAATAAATTTAGATTAAAATATATCTACATATAATATTTGGAAAATTTTAGTTTTTTAAGAACTATAATAGCACCTATTTAAGTATTTGCCGTCATTTACTTTTGGCTACACAATATGCATTTTTCGAATAGCTACTAGGTTATTCAATCGTTGTGTGGAACGAAATTTAAAAAAATATATTTTTAGTTATAAAATTAATAAAGATTTCATATTTTAAGGATATACCGGCATTCCAAAATATAATTTTAATGACTGATTTTTGGACACGAAATCCCCTTGTAGCCGAAGAGTCGGGTTTACACCACTTCTATGTTCTATTTGAATTAAGATGTCTGCGGGTGATCGAAGCCTCATCCACTCTAATGAAACGGCTCATAAAATCCTGTTTATTCTTTTCTAATCTCATCAGATGTTCTTGATAATGTGGCATTCAAATCTTTTTTTTTTGCATTATTAGCGATATTATTCGCAGTAACTATTGCAATAAATAGAGATTTTAGAAACCCAAACTTGATATAAATTATGCTAATAAAATATCCAGAATTTTTTGTTTTATAAAAATTCTCTCAATCAATTGAAGCACTTCCAAAACCCTATATCAAATTTTTATGACAACCTCTTGTGTTATCTTAGTTTATATATGATTTTCATATGGATTGTCTTCAAATCTTGTGTAACTACCCAATCCCAAACTCGAAAGGATCTCTTTTTGTCAACATTTTACGAATGTCCTCAAAAAAATTTCACAAATCCATATATTGTATGTCTAAAGATTTTCAAACCACTACTTTTGAATAGAGTAAATGGAAGAGTAAAAGGATATTATTTAAAAAATTTATTGTACTCCTCCGCTCTCCAGTATATTCGAAATGGAACCTTAAAGTTATTTGCAAATTAATTAAAAAACACTCATAACTCTTGAAGCTTGACCAGAGGAGCCAAGGTTTATGATTGTTTCCGTACCATTTTGATGCTTTGTTTTTAAAAAGTATAGGCATCATGTTGAGAATTAGATTTACATCGTTACAGCACATCTCTGCCAGTTCCTCTATGTGATCAATAAAACCCAATGGATCCTTACCACCATCATATTTACAGGACTACTTCTGTATCTCTTCAACCATCTGAAGGTAGCAAAGCACTGGAGGATTTATTGAACTTACATATGATTCCTTTTGATCCCACCGACATTGTTCCTTGTTGCGATAATCGTTAAAATTTTATCCTCTGGGTCTTGATTTTTCATTCTAGCATTGACCACTGTGATTTGTCTAATCAGGTCCATAGTAATTCTTTTTCTTTCTAATTGGACTACTCTCGAACACTAGTCCCTGCTCGGGTGCCAATTGTAACGACACGGATTCGTCATTTAATTTTGCTGAGGTATAACTCAGTCGCGGTCCGGGTCATTGCAATAAATTTGGCATTTTTTGGATCCATTTTCATCAAGTACGTTCTGGTGAAACGAAAAACTGAAACATTTTCTTCAAAGTATCTTTAGGATACTTAGGATACTTGAGAGTCTTTCAGGATACTTTTGATTGGTACGGCATTTTTAAGTAAACCAATGTATTTATATATCAGATTGATTCACCAATTTATCTTTTTGGTATGAACTTCAATGAACTTCTTTGAGCTTTTAACTAAGAGGTTTGTTACTGTACGTTGTTCAAAATTTTCCATTGTTAAAAAATGGAATGAAACGTTAATTTTAAAATGAAAGCAAACAAAGAATGGGTTGACAGATCAAAATAAAATTTTTTCAATCTTATGAAAGAAGTATTAAAATGGTGTCTAAATTTAAGTTCTAATATTAATGAGTAGATGACGCTTCGCGAAATTATTGAATATTAGTACTATTTTGGCTTCAGTTTATTTCATTATAAATTTATTGTATTAGAAAGAATTTTGAAACGTTTTAGCCGTCTGCCGGAGCTGTGGATTGATCTATTAATTATTTATCAAAAATAATAAATAAATTTTATTACTATTAAATTCAATTATACGATATAAATATTAAAAAAAAAATATTATAACAAGAACACTGATGCACAAGCGGAAAAAACATCTAGGAGGGTATTTCATGGATCATAAAGATTCAAGACTAGGAAAGATAGGCTTTATACTGTCTTTCATTAAAGAAATCGGACTTGGAGATACACTCTAATCCGACTAAGGGGCACAATAGATCTTTTAGATCGCAGTGCACGATCTATTCTTTTAATAATAATACTAATGCTAATAATAATAATAATATTCAGTATAATATTCACTATAAAAGGTGTGATCTACAACTTTAAAAGGAACTAATACACCTTTTCTCAATTGTAGCTAGCAAACATATATCAAATAAACTAACTGTGACATTAACAAAACCATAACACAAAAATAAAAATTCTTAAACAAAAAGAATGTTTATATATCTAAATAAATAAACATATTTATATATTCAAAATGCGCTACACATTTTCAATATTATTTCAAAATCTAAAGTAAAATGCTTTTAAGATATTTCCCAATTGTGAATTCTTCTGTGTGTTTCAGACTGTCAAGTCTCGTAAATCACATATAAGATCGACCATGAAAGAAATAACAAATATATGTCAAAAATGTCAATATATAAGAAGAACTGTGAGTTCTATAGTTCATAAAAGTAAACAGACATATTATATATGAGAAATATACAATAAATACAAAAACAAAAAATACATTATAGACGAAAATTTTTCCATATATTTGCAGTTAATAAGACTCAAAAAAATGTGTGCACATTAATTTTAAATTATACGGAAAATTTTCTTTGTTTTTATTTAACTGAAAATTAGCCATTTTTCTGGAAATCAAATTGTTGACAAATGATTATTTATTTACTCTATAAACATATTTTTGTCATTAACAAATTGCTTCATACATTTTTCTTTGTTTTTCTTAACCCAAACCGCAAACTTATTATGAGTATAATGAAAAGAAATTAATAAATGATTTATATTTTTGTAAAAAAAAAAATATCAGCAACAAAAACAAAGCAATGAAAAACCTTTTTGTTTTTAAACAAGAATATATATTAAATATCAAATATATAAATTATAATAATTAACAATAATAAATCATGTTTAATCACAAAAAACAAGTTCAAAATCCTTCCAATTAATAGCTAAAAAAAAACAAAATTAATTCAAGAACAAAAATTAATAAAATTAATATAAAAAAAAATAAATTTAGACAAAAATATATAAATAAATATTTGTGCATAATTTACACATAATGAAATTCATTAAGTGTAAATGATATACAATAAATACTTAATTTTCAGCTTATAGGTCTAAAAATAAAATTTGTATTAAATTAGAAAATTACAAAAATTAATCCAATTTTTGTTAAATAGTTACAATATTAATAAATTATATAAATAAAATAAAATTTATTGAGTGTTTATTTAGAATTAAAATTTTTTTTTTCACATAATTTTATTTTCAACAAAGAAATAATCTTAAAAATAATTTAATAAAGCAATAATGTTACAAAGAAATGTAAAATTCACTTTGAGATAAAGTGTGTCAAAATATTATTTTTGAAAAACGTAATAATTTCTAAATGAATTTCCGAAATATAAATGATAAGTGCATTAAAATTGAAATAAAAGCGAAAATTCTAAACTATAATAAAAAGATTTTATTAAAGGCAAGAATTTTAATTTTTATTATGACAATTTCAGTATTTTTAGCTACGGAAATTCCCCGTGTGGCTTTGTGAAAAACGTATGGACGATAACTCTGAAATTTTAGTTGTCCCCGCGAAAGCGATTTGTGCAGGCGATAAAAATTAAAAATGAAAAAAATGAGTGTGAAGAGTGTAAAGCGTGATGCTTCAACGTCAACGCTTGGACACGATGAAGCCAGAAAACCACTGATGGCAGCCTACATGTTCCAACGACGTGTACTGTTAGGCTGTAGCGTGCTAATGGCATTATCTCTGATAATCTGGATAATTGCCATTGCCACCGATCGTTGGATCATCATAACCGGTGGAGGAGGTAATTTATATTTTTAAGCAAACAGAAAATAAATACAATGTATTGAAGATATATAAATAAAATACTGTATTATCTTCTTTTTGTTAAGTTCTCTCATATTTTTAATATTACAAAGTTATTATATATATATAAAATATTCATTAGTTTATGTGTTCTATTTAACATTAGAACAAAACTATTTTATAAAATATAAGATTACAGCATTGGAGCCGAAATCTTTTCCACAGACCTAAGGATTAATAAATCCTACCATCTCTCCGATTCAACCTCAATATTTCAGGCAGAAATCTTCGCCATCCTTAGAGCATGTGCTCTTACTTTGAAAATGCACTTTCACGTAAAGGAAGTCTATATTCTTACTGACAGTCAGGCAGCTATTAAAGCTTGATTAGCGGTCTATATTTCATCCCGAACTAATCTGAAAGAATGTAGAAAATTTATTAACTCACTAAATGAGTAGTTCAAGACACTTTTAGTTTGGGTTCTCAGGCATTCTAAGCGTACATGGCCTATCTATTCCAAATGCAGATTCTTTGAGTGGTATTTAAGTCAATATATGTCCTTACAGGACACAAGTTTAGAGAATGCTGTGAAGATAGACTCGGCTTACACCGTGGTATCTTCTGCAACGCAATTTACCAATTCTCGAAGAAAGGACCCTAGAACAACTGTTGTGTCTGGACCTTCTTCTTTAACACTCTCAGCGATATCTCTAGTATTAGCATTGGCCAGACTCTCGCTTTTATAAATGCTTCTGGGTGGTTCTAGTTCGACCTTATTCTACCCACTAGAGAAATTGTGACCGGAATGAAACCGGAATTGGTTTTCAACGTCCCCGATTATATTCCAGTAAATTTGCGTGCTCATAATATATGTACAAATACAAAATTCTTATTATTTGTGCTTAGAGAATTTAAGATTCTCTCTGTTTTCAAATATATTGCCCATTGTTCAATTCTCTATATTTTGATTCATATTTATTAATATCGCAAAATTTACCTAAAGTTATATCTACATCACATTCATACAATAGAAACCTGCACGTTCTTAGAACTCACTTGTCGTATTATTTATTTATTATTTAGAAAAGTCATAACTCTACCATGTTAATCTTCTATTATTCTATTTTATTTTATTATTTATTTATTTTTTATTAGTTTTTATTATTTTTTTATTTTAATATAATAACCGAATCTCTACAAAAAAATAGTGTTATAACAGTACAGTTTTTAAATTTCTGTAATCTTTAGATTTAAATAAGCATTCAGAAAATAAAGTTAAGATCAGATTTGAATTATTCGGAAAGTAACGTCGTGAAATTGTTTATTTTAAGACGATTTCTCTATAATATATAATTATTTTATTGAACTATATATTGTCCATTCTGGTGAAATATCTTTAACTTTTTTTATAGCAGTAACTAGATCATGCTTATAAAACGTTTGTTTTTCGGTGGTCTTTTTTGACCTTCTTATTTGAAGAAAATGTCTTACCGTCTACAAAATTTTATAGAGATTAGAACAAATTATAAATATAAGATACTAGGTCTGGAGAATAAAGTAGATGTGGTAAAATAATTCACGCAAGCTATTAAGGCTTAGGGAGAGTCTAAAAAATTGTATACAGACTAGAATAAATTATAATCTGAAGATAATAGATCTCGAGAATATGGTAGAATATTCCATCTAAGCTATCAATGCTTGTGACGAGTTAATTCTAGCCTTTTCTGTTCAAGTTAATCATTCAATTTGTCTAGCTCGTGATAGTACAAATCAAAATTTATCCCTTTGGTGTTTAGTAGAAGGCCAAAACAAAACGAATCCTTTGAAATCTAACCGAACAGCACTTTCTTCTTTTTTAAGAGTATCGTCTACCGAGAGTATCGTCTTTTACACCGTGACTTTTTGTATTTAACCTTGTTTTAAACAATTAATTTCTTATTTTCATTGATGATGCTTCGTCTCCAAAACGAAATATTTCTTTAAGTTTGAAAAGCAAATCATACTTGTCAATGCGATGGACAAATTTTTTGCGTAAGATCAATTATGGGTTCAAAACTTAAAATGAAATCTATGTATTTTATTATTACGAAGGGATTTACTTACTCACAAATCACTTATTACGAACTGATTAGCTTCGTAATAATATAATAAATTTAATATCTCAGCATGATTATCTGACTGTTTGTAATGCCTTAATTGTGAGTTTATTAGTTTAAATCAGTCTTCCAGAACGTGGTATATTCAAAATTTTCGACTCAGAATTTTTTCGCGATAAATCACTAACTATTAGAACTAACTATTAAAAAATTGCATAACTACAATAACTAACATTTTGAAAGTTATTAACTAGATTTTTATTGTAGATAATTATATTGTAGATAATTTTCATTAAAGAATTATCTGCCTTAAAGATAATTTTTATCACACTTTTATACATTTCATACATTTTTTCATTATTTTTAATTTTGTAGGTATTTTTATTCCTGAAACTCGTCGCTTCTTTATGGCTTCGCATTCCGGTTTATGGCGTCACTGTCGAGAAACGAAAACACCCAATGCCTTACCGAATTCGA
>NC_051847.1:60506679-60523446 GCF_002237135.1 Teleopsis dalmanni | reverse complement strand
AATTCTAAAAATGTGATCATCCACAAATAAAAAGAAATATTGAATGCTATTTTTTAGTGCACGTATAATTACATACTCTTTGGATCACTGCAACAGAAAACGATATTTTACAGATCCAATCAAAAGATTCCAATGTAATCACAATTATTTACTTAAGGAACCAGATATTCCTTCTAAAAGTAACAATCATTAAGCAGTAAGATAAATAATAAAGCAGGAAGATACTAGAGTACAGTACCAACCTTCTATAATTTAAGGAGAGTAAGGCAACTAATGAACCCCAGGTACATGTCATACTAAACAGTGCTGGAATAATAATGTTAAGTAATAAATAGAATAGAAGATATTATTAAAAAAAAATAAAATAAAGAATAGAATATAGTTATAAAATAAAAATAGAAGTAATAAATGTTTTACTTCAATTAAATTTTAAATTTAAATAATAATTTTTTAAAGCTATAATAAGGTTCTACTGGTCGGATGGACATAATCAGGTTTCTTAATGCAAGTCATTTGAAAGTGACTGAAATATGTCTTTGGTTGGCAAAATTAATTATAAAATAAATTCCCTATATCTGCATATTTAATTCTTTTGTAACCTAAAACTGAAAAAATAATTCATTTTTCATTTTTTAATTAATTTTCTATAAGCTCACCCAACTATTCAGTAAAAAAATAGTTATTTTTCTAGTAGGTCAATAAATATAGATTACAATACTCCAAATATAGTAATTTCAATGACAATGAATGATAAGATATCCTAGTAGAGATATTTAATTCCATATAGTTTTAATTCCATAGTTTTATATAGCAAAACTATAAGTTAAAGGTGCGATAGAACCATACCTATTGAGTCGTAGATGTATTGAGAACTATGAATTCAAAAAATGGTATCGGAACAATTTATATAAAAAAAATATAGAAATATGTGACGAAATTTGAAACACATTTTACTATATGTTTCGTTCCATTTCTTCCCTGTTTATGCCTATTTTTTCTTTTCAGTAAGGAGATACAAATTTTGTAGATATATTTATAAATGACTTGAACTCCTCACTATTATAAGTGCTATAATTTATCCAGGAATAGCAGTTTAATAAGCATATACTACATATAGGGAATATATCATCCACATATTGATAGGATGACTAATGACTTAACTTTGAAGTGAAATTAAAATGAACTCTTTTATTATTGATAGAAATTCATGTTCTTTAAGAGTGATACATACCTTTTAATGACAGGATAGGTGATGGATAAGAATCGTGTGCATTCAAAATACCTAAAGTTACAATTCTGCCATTTACGAATATAGAAACTCACTTAACTGACTGCCAATTCAACTGTGGAGTATAGTGGCGAGTACATGTTTTATTTATTATCATATAATACATATGAAACACCTTTCTGAGTTGGTAATATATTGCTGGTTTTGTTCGACGGCAAGTAAATGCGATACTTATATTTTATACAAATATACTACTTTTTGTTATCTTTAAGGTATCAGCTATATCTCGATATTCGGTCGAAATCTCTCGAAATTTACAAATTTAAAATAATTTAATGGATTTTTAAGATAGTTTTTGTACTGACACAAATTTTTTTATTTTTCCCTTTTCTAAAAATCGCAAAGCAAAAATAGTAATGCATATAAAAAACTAGGTTTTGGGCTATATAGATTAAAACTTTCTTCTACCACCTATATCATGGCAAACATTAGTGATAAGCTTATAAGCACATAACATCTGACCGATAAATGTATGTTATATCATACCTGAAAAAATCTATATCGTCGTATTAAGTGTAATATTTATATTTCTTCTAACTTTTCTTGCATAGAAAACGAAAGGGATTAATTTATATCACATAACATCTGATATATCATCCTATTAACAGTAATCTTTATATCTTTTTTTTAACTTTTTTTCTTAGCATATGTAAGGAATTAACATATATTAGAAATATCTGACCAATAAACTTATATTATACCATATCTGAATAAAAATATATTTTATGAACAATAATGTTCAAATGTTCATTTCTTTTTTATTCTTTATAGTTTTTCAATTCTGAAGCATACTAGCAGATACAAAATCCTTTAATGCTCTTTCTTACTATGACACTGTTAGCCATTTAAGATAACTTCTGCGTATATATCACTGTAATATATACGTTATTGCTGAAAATCAGGATAACACTAACGGGTACATACAGTATTTTACTCAAATAAATTTATGTGAACACGTCTGAAGTATTTAACACCTTCACAAGTACTCGTACCAAATGAATCTGAGTCGAAGAACAGTAACGGCTGCAGCGAGCAAATAGATACGAGGAACATGCATGCTTAGGCTGCATATTTACATGCATTTGCAGTTGAACAGAGTAAATATTTATTATTGTAAGACTACAGAAATGAGTACAGAAAGTGGAATAGAGTACAGCGTCGCACCATCACCACGAGATCAAGTTAATAAATTAACCCCTTCACCAAAAAAAAAAAAACATAAAACTAAATAAAATGAAACGCTACTCCCGCCAAAGACAACAGTTGCTGAACATTACTTTAGGCATTTTATCGATATTGGCTAGTAAGCATTAAAACTCTTTTTCGCATTTTATCGATAATAATTCAATTGTTTAGCCTTGCGCACTTGGTTCCCAGTTTGAGCGTATCCATTACCATACGCCGTAATGCAGCGTTCGCATGAGAAGAATAGCTTTTTAGAAAACTATCTCGCTGCACTGCACCAAAGCCAATGTGTTTAAATATATCTGATTAAATATATTTTCTAACATTTTCAATTTCTTTAAGGAAAATTATTTCTATTATTGTTACCAACATTTCAATTTTACGATCATGACCGAGCCAAGTAAATAACTGAAGTGATGACTCAACAGAAAACTGTCTATACAAATATGAAAATCTAAAAAAATCAACATACTATGTATATAACTATGTATATAAATAACTGAATAAATAAAAAGAGGCAAAAATTCTGTTAAATGAAAACATAGCTACATGAGAACACAAAAATAAATAACATCAAATATACAAAAAATAAAATTAAAAAAAAAATAACAAACTAAGATAAACAGCCTCTGAGGGTTCGTATGTTGGATTTACTGCAGCGCAGAGTGCATGATCAGCAGGTATGCACATATATGAGTACACAAGGCTATAACATTAAGACACCCACCCGTACTTCAATTAACTTTTGGCTCTTCCTCATTTTGAACTCTTAATAACATTGCATGAACCTCAAAATATTACAATAGATACATGCTCGTACATCAATTGTACGAGTCGAGTGTAGACGTGAAAATGAGAAAAAATTAGGGTTTCACGGCAGATAAAATTAAGATTAAAATTGTATTCAGAATGGGATCATATGGACAAGGACAGAATTTTAATCACTACTGCGTATTCTAGTGATATTATCCTGCTTTTTATATCACAAAGTACTTATGTGCAATCCTGCTTGTAATATATCACAGAGTGTTTAGTATGCAAAGGATATCTTCGAATAATTATATTCCGCATACCAGTTGCTGTTATTATATTCTATGCAATACCAGGTGTAATTAAATATTGGGACTATCCAAAAGAGTTTATATTTTATTATAGTGGATGCTAATGTAGAACCAATAAATAGAAAACAGAAATATTTGCTGCATACTTTTATAAAAATTTTTAACCTTAACAAGTATTCGAAAATACGAGAAAGAAATAATAAATTTCCTTGATGTCACCTGAGAAATAGGTGTTCCAATAAAACATATTACACCTGGAGAAATCAAACATGAAATAGACAAATTAAGCAGTATTGCGACACCTGGTTTAGATATGATATTATTGATAGAGTATATTGATCGACTCGAATTTATAAAAACATATATTGATAAACTTGATGCTCTAATGGGTTGAGTAAAAAAGGACCGGGCAATTTTTTGTATATCAATATGTCGAATCAGAAAGTAAGTGTGAAATGATGAATTGAGAATGGATTAAATACAACAAAATAATCAAAATATTGAAGACCTAAACTATGGATAATATGTCGCAACCATAAGTTTACACTTTACCTCAAACACTTTTAACAATGATTGAGATTGTATTACAGATTGACAAGTTATTAAAGATCGACGATGTGGGCGTTCATTAATAACCTGAAAAAATAAAAAATATTGTGATTATTAATAGAATAATTAAAGATATTATTAAAGAAATTCCCTCAGTAGAGATATCAGTCTTATGGTACGTTTACTCACAGTTCATTGTAGATTAGCAAGCCATGCTAGAATATTGAATCTCCGTTTTAATCATACCTGCACAGTTATGGAGAAGATGACGAAAGTGCCTGTCATCTGCTTTATTCTTACCCAGCACATGTGTTGATTAACAACAAGACCTCCCATTAAATAGCATTTTAAGCTTTGGTGCTTTCATATCTCCAAGTTTTTACCTTATACGGTAACACAATGCGTTAGTAGACCTAAGTGAATCCCTTTAGATCGCCGATACATGCCATAGTGCGCATGCCATAATGGCAATGAAACGATTAGATCCAAAAATCTTTTATTAATCGAACAATTCATGGCAAAACATAGCATCACTATGATACTGTAATCACTCTATTCTCTTGATACTCGTATTAAGAAAATAAATTTTTTCAGCACTGTACTATTTAGTACCTACTTTACATCTGAATGACATAAAGTGTTGTATTAAATCTTCAATTAGTATCTCTTTGATTTTGACCTACTGTTATGATCCAAATAGTCAAATTCAAAGAAAAAATTACGAGCAGTAGTTAGGGATTTTTCTGAGCTATTACTTAAACCATAAAGTTCTTATTCATATAATACTTTTCCAGCATCTGATAGGACTATCAATAAGTTCCTATGCACAATTTTTTGATTTATCTTAACATTAGATAAATTCTTGAATCAAGAATATAAAAACTTAATAAACCCAGTTTATATTATATATACGTTGGACGAAACAAAAGATATGAAATTTTGTAAAAAACAAAAATCTTAAATTCTTTTAATAATTTTAAAGTCAAACAATGTTTACTATATAATAAGAGCCCCGAATTAACGGATGCCCGAAAAGCTTTGTTTAATGTTTTACTTCTATTAAGTTTCCTAACCTCTGCATGGCCATATTTTTGGTTATATATTTTGTTCGTCCTCAATAAACTGCGCAAGTAGCGAAAATAAAAATATCGGTTACGGACATTATATGAAATTTACTACACCTTCATCAATTTAGTATGCAATTTTAAAGTGTTTAAAAAATAAAAAAAAATAGAAAAAAATTTATAAATAAGATTAAAAAGTTTGGCGAAGTTTTTGATAGAATTTATAGCAGAGAAAATTAAAAGACTCCGATACAAAAATTTACGGAGGCGGTTTACATCAAAACGAATGTTGAAAATATAGGTTATGTCATCATTCTAAAACTGAAGACTAAATCATTTAAGTGAAAGGGTGTCTTGTATAGGGAAGATAATTTCTTTAATGCAGAGATATTTTATAAATAAAGGAATTAATACAGCCTTTTCATCTAAGCATCATTAAAATGTGATATGTTTTATATGGAATAAATAGCACAATACATCCTTTAAATCACATTATATTATTGTCCTTTTAATAATATAAGGAATAAAACCTATTCGAGAAATGAAAATGCATTTCAAGAAATATTTTATGAATCGCTGTTGGAACTTTTCGTTTTAATCCTACATCTCTTTTAAACCTAATAGGAAAAAAATGACAATCCTTCGCTTTTGAGATATATTAATATCGATATCTAATGACAATGATATCTAATGATTTTTTAGTAATAACTTTAAACTTCTGACATATTAAGCATAATAATGTAATAGTAATAGCATAGTAATGTAATAATCAATTCAAATCATTTTCTCCTAAACATCTGTGTCTCTGACAGTAACAGGGGAATTGAGTTTTTTTTTCAATTTTTAGGATTAATATAACATACCCTAAACATCTATCCTGAAAATTCTTTTTTTCTTAGAAAAAGCCTCTTCTATATTTCCAATTTGCTTGAGTTTAAACTTGTTAAATGTAATAAATAATAATTTTTATTATTTCAAGTACCAGATACTTTGCGAAGGGGTCTGGACCCCATAACTCTTCTTCTTTATTAGTTCGTCAAATTTACTAGAATTTCATTATTATTTATAATAATAGTGTATTTAACTATAATTTTTAATTAATAAAATTAAGCTTTTTTATTTGTTATTATTAAACTATTAAATAAATATCAATTTTAAAAAGTGTAACTTTTGGGACTTTTTAAGAATTTTATCGAAAAATTGTATTCAATGGGAATAATTTAACTGTTGCAATAATCTAATAAAAATCGAAATCAAAATACTCTAAACCCTAGTGCGCTTTAAATCTTATAAACAGCGGGTAAACAATAAGAAGACTTAGAAACACCTATGGATTCTATCTACCTGATAGACCTGCAAACTTTTGAAATCAATAAATCTTCATTAGAAGTTTCGTCAATTGCCGGAAAATTGTCTTAACATATAATAAATGTGTACTATATACATATAAACGTGTAAATATTAAATATAAATGCAGAGAATGGAGTATGATTAGTTGGTTGGTTGCATTCACAAGCCATCAGATAACTTTCCATGTGCCTTAATAAACGATTTTTCATCGTTTTACTACCACATTCCTCGCAAGAACCTTTAAGAAAGAAGATATAGACTAAATCCATCCCGTCGACTTTAGATAACTTAATAGGTCTTTCGTTTTTATCGATGAACACTCTGATAAGCTATTAATTTGTCCTAGAAACTTATTTCTTATGGATACAAAAGTATGACATTCACAGAGGAATGGAGTATGAGATTGTGAAAATTATATTTTCCCATCAAAATTAAGTCCAATTTATCTGCACTTACTGATTTGGAAACATCTTATCAGGTGCGATCCCCTATAACAAATTTTTGAACAGAATAAGATATAACATGGAATACTCGTAACATATTAAAATAAAATTAATATTTAATATTTTTAAAGTATATATAAAATATATATATTTATACAAAACGGAAAACGCTAACTATAAGTAATCCCCATAAAAAGTTCTAACTACACCATTGTTAGAATTCTGTTAGTGGATTCTAAGAAATCTACTAATTGAAAGTATTTCAATTTCTGACTCACTTTTAGCTTGCACTTATTTGTTGAAAACATTGAAAAGAAAATAAAGTAAATATGTTAATTAATCAATAATTAAAAACATTCTTAACAATTCTATTGTATGTACGAGTATATAATTAAAATGTAGGAAAAACAAACGCAAAATAAAAGAGAAAGTATGTTGATATAAAAATAAATAAACAAATTATACTAGTAAGCAATTATTTATATATATATATGTTAATTATAATCAAAACAAAAAGAATTTGTTTAGTAAAAATATACGTAAAAATTGTGTGCAGCTAAAGAAAACTATGTATCTGAGAAGATGAATAAAATATATCTCAAAGCTACTACTACTATCAATCATATTTGTCTTCGTAGGGACTTGATGTTAACTTAAAGTCTTCTCGATGTATTCATTTTCTTGTGAAATTTGCGTGTTAAGGCTTTTTCTTTAGAGCTTTGAAACCCGGGGACTTTTTTTTTCAAAGGTCTTCACCTCTCTACTGTGCTAATACTTCTACCTCTTTTTATTTCTTTGGGTAAATAATAACATGTTATTTATTGTGATTACTGTTTCGCCTCCTTATAATTGCAAAAGACCGTTTGGTATAAGACCGTATAGACCGCATTAGGTATATTGTTGACAGCTAACGCATCAATTCTACTCAAATAGAGTTTCATATTAAGCGTTAATGTTCTGCACTCATAATGGTACTGATCATAGGACATCAGTACCATCCTCATGATACCGGTGTGACAGACTCTTACTAACTAAAACACCATACCTCTTCATCAGAGAGAGGGCGAGAAAATTTAAATAAATCATCAACGAAGTAGAATGTATTCCAAACAACGAACCGGGAAGGAAATCCATTATAGACAATATCATGATATGTTAGTAAATGAACTTAGTGTGTCAATAGTCTACAACCGTATTGCCTAACTTTATCTAACATTTTAAACCTATATCTTGGAAGAAAACCCATTGTAGACGATAAATATGTCGATAGCCGACAGCCATATTATATACCCCTACAGAATATTTCACCCGTATCTCGATAAAGACATTAATTATAGACGTTAACGAAGTATGCTACTAAATTACTTAAATGTGTCAAGAGTCGACCTTACCAAAAATTTCGACTGTATATCTCGGTAGAAAATCAGACATTTCAGATGGTGTCATATTAAGCTTGTAAACAGCTTTAGTGTGTCGAACATAGCCGATAGTCGTATTACCTAAACTTAACTAACATTTTGGACTTTTATCTCGGAAGGAAATTTATTGTAGACGGTATCAAAATATGCTAGGAATGACCTAAATGTTTCGACAGTCGTATTACCTAACCTTACCGAAGATTTTCGACCGCAAACTCGGAAACAAACCTAATCTTATAGGCAGATTCACAATATACTAGTAAATGATTTAGTATGTCGGTGATTATCTGCCTAATGTTTTGAAAGTATATCTCGGAAGGAAATCCATTGTAGACGATATCGCAATATGCTAGTAAATAATCTAAATGTAACCATATTCGACAGCAATATTGTGGAATATACCTCTGAAAGAAAATAATTATATACCAAGCTACAAACATGGCATAAAAAATATTGTGTTATCTTGATTTTTGACTGAGCTTAATATAGTTAAATTTAATATAGTTTTAATTAATTAGATTAGTTTAATTTTGTCATCCATTCTGCCTATCATTGTCATATTTTGTAAATCAAGTTCACAGACCTATGTGTTGCCAGCAGTTATGATGTATTTCATAAGTGCGGGATTAGAATTTTAGAATAGTGCACTTATTATGTATTTTAATTTAATTTTTATAATATTTATTATTTTATTTTTTTTCTGTTTTTTGTTTTGTTACTATTTATAATTATTTGGAATGAATGAAATATTCAAGAAGTATTTATCTGATTTATTGTTCTATAAAACGGTAGTTTATTGACCAGAAAAGAAAGGGACGTGAAAAAAAAAGAGACACGACTTATTGTGACACCTGAGGTTTCTGTTAAAATCCTTATAAAATTCGCTAAGTAATTAACACTATGGGTAGAAATAAGACTCTGATCTGGTATCGTAATGAACCTTAATGGTCTACGCGTGGTCTATGGTCTGTCTTATATATTTTGAAACTTTTATTTAACATTTATCGAATTATTTTTGCAACTAATTAATTCGTTTAATTAATTTAAAATATTTTGTTTACTTATGAAACTTTTAAATGATATGCACGAGTTTATTGTACAATATAACATTAAATTAATGCATATTTACGTATACATGTAGTATATATATATACATACATAAATATATACACATCAAATAATATGTACTATATTAAAATAATATATTATATTTTTAATTACTATACCCCAAGTAACCAAATATTTAAAAAATATAAACAACAACAACAACAACTATTTAAAAATATAATCTTGATTAGGTTATTAATAGATTTTTGTTGTGAATAAGATGTTGAATATAATTTACAGTAATTAATGCACGACTTTATCTAGAGTACACTGAAAAAAAGTATCTGCAGAGTGAGTTGCCAATGTACGAGTAAATGTGGAGACACAGATAATTTAGTTACTTATTAATTACAAATTAAAAAAAAATACCCACATTTTCTATAAATTCAGCGCTAATAGAGATTAGAAACGAAATCTGCATTCAAGGCCTTATCGTTAACTTAACTGAGTTTATAGTAACAAGCTGAGCTTTCATTTTTGTTCAGATGGAATTTTTATTGGCGACGGACATCTCGTGGAGTGCGTGGGTTTCGCTTAATACAGTCTCAATAAACAGTTTAAACGGAGCAATTAAAGTCAAGTATTGACTCCATGACTGTCACTAATATGGAAATAAGTATCATAAATTATTTATTGCATGCCAAAACAAAAACAAAAGCTAACATTAAAGTACATACATAATAGATCATATTTCATAGATACAATACTCCAATATACCATATACTAGATACCACAGTAATTTGCTTAATGTCGTACATGAAAAAAAAAAACAAAATATAACAACTGCAACAATTAATTGAAATACCCTTTTTTTATTAAATATTTTTTAAACATGATTATGCAAAATTATGAATTTAAATTGATTAGTTAAGATTTTTAATTAAAAAGTAATTTTAGACTTTTTGAGGCATTAATTTTCATTTCAAATTTTAAGGAATTTTATGTCCTTAATTTAGACAAAAAAGTATCTCCATTGATTATGATTATTCTCACGTATGTTTATTTGTGAAATTTTGAAATTCTAAAAATATGCAAGATAATCAAATCAAGAAATTTTATATTTGCAAATAAACTGGAAATTCCGGTTTAACTGTCAGAAATGACTATCCTGACTGTCTTGTCGGACTGTCCAACCCCTAAATGAAATCCACTTCCTTTGGTCATATGAGCAGTCTTAGGAATTTATAATTAATCATATGGATAAATTTGCGTAACAACAGAAATCCAAGACGTATTGTTTGAAGTACGTTTCTTTTTAACTGGAAGAGTTGCAAAAGGACATTTCTTAAAAGGACATAAAGTTGATGTTATGCAAATAAAAATAATAAATGTTTATTGTCCCATTTATATATTTTTTGTAATTAAAATCAAAAAAAAGGGTAACCGTTTATTTTTAAATAGAAAATAAATTAATATTCAACAGATAGAATATAAAAATGTAGAGGATTTTAAAAGTTTTAACCGACATTTTATACAGTACGAGTTGTGATGGCAGGAACTTTAATATATATGATAGAGAAATATAAATATAAAATACATATCATTTAAATATGTAAAATACATAAATCTGTTAAAAATATAAACATATAGAAAATATAATATTAATATAAATATTAATATTTATATATTGAAGAATGGTAAAATTTAACAAATTGAAATAAAAAATATAATTAATTAATTAACTAATAATTAATAAATCAATAACTATAGCTGGTTTATTATTTTGTTCTAATATAAACACAGCAAGTGAATTTTAAATAAACTAAAAAAAAAATAAATAAATAAAAAATAAAAAAAATAAATAAAAAAAAAAAAATAAACTTTTACTGCAAATTAATAAAACCCCAAATTCGAACATACAAATGAAGTACGCCTTTTGGTCATTTGACTAATGAACACCGACTCTGAGCTCCAAATCTGGCAGAGAACGAGTGCAACCCTTGAACTTACAGTCTCAAAAAATTATTTACAAATAATTAAATACAATTTACACATACTCTAAATACCTGTATAGTGAGCCAAAGTTTAATTAATAAAAAGGATTTTTTTTGTTGTAGTTCACTACTCTTCGAAACGTCTTTCTAAAATATAAATAAAAATATAGAATAAATACATTTTATATTATATATAAAATATTTTCAAAGTGCCATCGTGCATTAGGACAAATGACATCTTCAGGGACCTTAAGATTGATCTTATCAAAAAATACAAAAAGGATAGAGCCCTGAAATTATTTACGAACACTGACAGACTTACCAACACCGCGTTATCAAATCTCAGAATGGTTACAGGCTCCTCGGGGAGGCATGCAGATCTGAGGTTATTACTTAGTCTGATGAAGTAATAAACAATAATCCAGTCAAGGCATAAAGAAGGGTTTTAAAAATACCTCGAATTAAGAAAGAGTAAAAGTGCTCAAGTGCACTGGCTCAAATAGCTTCAACAAAATAATAAAAATAAAGAATATAAATATAATTATAAATAATAAAAATAATAAAAAATACATAAGTATGTATATATAAAGAATATATAAATATATGAATATAAAAAAAACGGGACTCACACTTATGGTATACTGATGGGTCCAAAATGGAAGATGACAGGAGCAGAAATTGTAGGACCAAAATTCCAGTAAGTAGTCGCAATTGGAAAACCGCTTGCGTTTCTCAGGCATAGGCTATGTGTTAGAGAGTGCCTACGCAGGGGCACCCGAGGTACCAAAATATGCAATCTTTCGAACAGTCGAACAATATTCAAAATCTTTAACAAACCCTCTTCATTCCAATCACAGTTTGATTGTCGTGCTTTCGCAAAAGTACACCGGTCGTACAAAAGATGTTTGGTATTTCATCCTCTAAAGTAGTTCTTTAGGTCTTGTCGTGTTAACACAACTTAAGTTATTCATATATTAATATATAATATTATTAATATAGTATATATTGATATATATAAATATTGAAGATATTTGATCATCATCACAACTATTGCAGTAGTTAGTAGTTATATTGAATGTAGACTAGATGTAAACCGGTGATAATATGTGTAAGAATTGTAATTTTATTCTTAAGGAAAAAAGTGTTGTAATGTATTTTTCGACACCTTTTTGACCAGTTTAGCATCGTATGTTTACAGGTCGTTCCTTTATTCCACCGTTTCGTCTTCCCTTTCGAAACTAATCTTCAGTTTAATATTTTTCGGATTATTTTTTTTTTTACTTTAACTTTTTTTTTACTTTTCTAAGACCTAATTTCTATTGTAAAATTGTTGTTAGTTTCAATTTGTTTATACATACCTATAATTCTTAATGTTGATTTGAATTATTATTTAAATTTCCACTATGTAAGAATATATACTAGATGCCAAAACTTGGCAATTGTATAAACAAAGAGAAGATTTAAAAAAAAAATAAGAGCAGGAGAGAAATTTCAAATAAAATTTGGTAACAAAGATGAGAACTTCTACGCCTCGTTATGTTGATCAAAACAATAATAAATGTCAGAATTTGCACCTGTTTTAAATAAATTCCTTTCAAGTAAGTATATTTTCATTGTAAATTAAGGCACAACAAAATCTAACCAAATAGTAGTAAGGGTATATTGACAATTGTGTTACGACTCTTTGGATAACAGACCTTGATTTTGGTTATGATCCCAAAGAACGTAAATTTTCGTGACCATTCATCATATGATGTCTATATTACATGGTCCTAAAATACAATAATAAGAAAACAAAACATATTAAATTTGAAACTATTTATAAATATAAATAGTAGAAACTTTTGTTTTAATAGAGAAGTATTTAGAACAATAGTGAGTTATAACAACAAAAATTTCTTATTATTTATTAATTATTATTGGTACTTACAGTCTCCAAAAATTATTTACGAAAAAATAATTATAAGAAATAATTCCAAAACTACGGATGAAATGTATTTGGCAATATTCGAAACAGCATTATGTGGTCAGGCAAACTTGAATAAATTTACCAAAATTTTTGTTATTGTCTTTTCATTTCTATTCAAACCCTTCTAAAATATATTATATCTGATATATAAACCTTAAAGAATTCACAAATTTCAGTTTGTAATTCCTTAAGTAAATAACAAGTATGTGTTATAAAAATACTATATTAAAAGCATATAGTATACAATATCATATAATATATAATATCGTATATATTGCTAATCTATATGTAAATTCGGACTCAATTTAAGTCTTCAACTAATTTGAATCTCAAATTAAGTCATAATATCTGTACTATATTAATAAAAAAGTGTAATATCATAAACAACTCAGCCTTTCATAGTTCAACTTTCCAACTTTCTAAAAGTATCATTAAAGATTAGTGAGCCGCCAGTTCCGTATCTGATAAAGCTATTCTAATTTGTTGATTCTGAATTTATTGTCATTTTTTAAAGAATAAAGTAAAATGGTGATTGTAAGTGCTGCCAACGCCTACGACTACTTCAACTAGAAATGCTATTAAAATAACAGTCCGAAGCAAGACAAAAATTTAAAAAAAAAAACTTCCACATGAGAAACGGTTTTGCATATTTGTGGCCACAGGATGCATGGCACAATTGGACAAAGCATTTGGCTTTTGATGCTGTTAACAGTTGGAACTCAATTCCATTGACATTAAAGCGCATAAAGTGTCAGGTAAATAGCCTTGTAGCAATCACTGTTGCTGTGAACGCTATGCAAATGTGCAAATATGACCAAATAATCATGCACATTTCCATAAATCCATTTTAATAAAAAGCCTACGACACACCAAATAACTCATATGCGAATCCGCTTAATGGCCATCGCCGCGGAGATGCCCGCATAGCGAAAGACTTGTCTGCCGTGAGCATTAAGGAATGCACACGTACTTAAGTCGAAGATTAAAAACTTTCGAAGGCACACAAAGGAAGTGTTAAGTGCGCAGTCATCGCGCCATTGAAATTGTAATCAGCTATACGGCTTGTTCGGGTCCAAAATAAAAATCTATTTCCTATTAAGGGTTCTAGCTATGCGCACATCACTCAGCTAATTTCAGTGATTAATTGACCGCCATTATAATTCTATTTAGAAGCCAAGCAGCACTTGCTAGTTAATTTTGTTCATTCTATTCTCGACTCATATTTCTCGGAGTTAATGCATAGTACAAAGTATCTTTAGTCACAGATGACTTCGTATTACTCGTATTCGCTGTATCTGCAATATACAATCTGACTTTCGCACATTCGCATAATTTTGAGGTTCTTGTGATAAATTGCAATGTAATTTCACTGAGTCAAATAATTACGGGTTCGTTTTCAGTGTGCAGGCATGATGAATCCGTTGTTTAGATAATAAGGATATATCAAGCACTGCCCATTACGTAGTAAATCTTCTGTACGAGTCGCGCAATGGCACCCAGGCATGCCAATTCTGACCGCAGATGTAATTGATTTTGTTGTTGAGCTTGCAGCAAGTGTTGGTAATTATTTTCTAACTACTGCCATGGACGAACATGTTTGAACTCTGCGAGGTAAGGATATTTCGCTGTCTAAATTATTTGTTTTAAAGACGTTAATCATGGTATTATTAATTGCATGTCGTTACTTATTTGTTTGGTATCTTCGCAACGCTGCCTAATCACTTTTTAAACGGCTTTGTTTCCGCATTAAGAAGAGAAATTAAAAAATATATGTCAGCAATCCATAATTATATTGAAAACATTTTTATTACAAAAATATTATAATATGCAATACAATAATACTATAATATAAACAATATCCGTATATTTTACATATATGACTATGTTAATAAAGCATCGGTCATCAATTAGTGAAACCGGAAATATAATATTTATTTTTGTTTGGCCTTCAAAGTGGGCCCCGGGTATGTATACTACTATATAAAGAAAGCACCGGGAATCAGTCAACCGGGTATTTGTACAACTATGTCAAGAACATACCGGAAATTAGTCAATGAAACGCAAAATAGTATATATATTTTCGTACAGCCTCCAAAGTAGGCCGCGGATATATATATTACTATTTCAAGACAACACCAGGAAGCAGTCAATAAAGCACAAAATATGTATAATATGTATTTTTGTATGGCCTTAAAAGTAAGTCCCGGATATCAATACTACAATGTCAATACAAAATAGAAGCATTTTTATATGGCCTTCAAAGTACGTCTCGGATATGAATAGTACTATGTCAAGAAAGTACCGAGATTCAGTAAATGAAATACAAAATATATATATTTTTATATGACCTTTAAAGAAGTCGTGGATATGTATACTATTATGTCAACACAACACCGGGAATCAGTTAGTAAAACACAAAATATAATATGTACTTTTGTATGGACTTTAAAGTAGACCTCTTCCAAAAAATGCACTTAAATAAAGCTGAGCAAAAAAATCGTTATTGATAGAAAAGATATATAAATAATACACTAATACCCCGTTTTGCACTGCTTCGAATTGCGTCACCAAAAACAGACAAAAATAGGTTTTGGCTTCGAATTGCGTCGGTAGTGTTTCGTTTTCCGTCGTTTTTTAATACATGTGTACAGAGGGCATTCCCATTTTATTTCTTGTAGGTTACATTTTTGAAAAGGGGATTTACATATATTAAGTTTTTAGTGAAAAGGTGTCAGTTAACATTTATGTGGTGAAGTGAAAATTTAAATTTCTGCTTTATAAGATATAAAAATGAGTCAAAAGCGAAAACAAATTTCATTGGAACAAAGACATTTTAAAACGTTTTAAACCTAAAGATAAACCTGCTGACATTGGAAGAATTCTGGGTTTAGCTTAAAGTACTGTAAGAACAATTTATCATCGTGATGCGGACAAGATAAAGAACTATGGAAAAGCTTCCACACATTTGCAGGTGTAACACAAGTTACAAAAGCTAGAAATCCATTAATTCTAAAAATGGTGTCCCTTCTATCCATTTGGATAGAAAAGAAGAATGTCATTGAGCAAATGTTAATACAGAATAAGGCTCTGTCGATATTCAATGAGTTAGAAAGTAATTCTCTATCAACCAGTGGTCAAAAACCAGAATATTTTTGGAAATTAAATATATGGAGAAATAGGATTCGCGTCGCTTTTTGTCGGTCCCAATTAACGACGCAAATCGGAGTATTAGTGTAATGTCCTCTTTCTGAAGACAAATACATTTAAGTTTCGACAGAACATATTAGATATTATTGGAGTTATTTATACATCCTACTTAAGGCAGATAATTTTTTTTTACTTAACTAAAGTTATCATTTACTATATATTTTTTTTTATTTTTATTACCAAAGGCCATAA
>NC_051847.1:60493387-60506579 GCF_002237135.1 Teleopsis dalmanni | reverse complement strand
AGTTAAATGAAAAATTTGTTTTTTAACTGTCAGCAGGTAAGTATTTAAAATTTTTATCGACGTCACAGTCAGCAGTTTTATTTTGTATTTCAGTCAAGCTACTTAATTAAAAAAAATCTCCCAAATAATCCTTTAAGAACTGCTGCGTGTTTATTTATTTACCGCTTAACTATGTAACCTCAATAAAATTTCGTAATTATGGCGTCAATTGCAGCCAATAAACAATATGTTCGGCAGGTAGCCTGCAGTGAGGACAGGCATTTACCCAAATCCTTGCACTCAACAGTTTCGATCCTTGCCAACAAGTGGCAAATATCGCTGGTTTCTGGTGGATGTTCAGCGCTTTATGGCTAAAGTACCCGCAAGTGCAAAATGAATCTCTGCTTCATAAATACGAACTGGATTATGGATGCAAATACCATGTAAGCAGTTAAATACTCGTTAAAGGATACTGAGTATGCAATATTTTCACTGCGTTCACGCACAAATATGCATGCAAATAAAATTAAATGCAATAACGCAAGCTAGAAAATAAAAGAATTCAGTGTTTTCCCTGACGGCACGAGCAACATAAATGCATTCCCCGAAATTTAATTATGAACGCAATAATTTGCTTAATTAAAATTTTCATACAAAAGTGCAGCGACGGTTTATGTTCCGCCGGAAAGTGGAAACAAAGTAATGAAATACTGATGAAGGAGCAGAGGCAACTACTCTGCAGCATTTAATTGCAAATATGAAATGGATTATCGCTAAAGGCAATATCAAGAGTTTGACATTGCAACGTTGTTGTGGTATTTCACTAAAATATTAGATTTAATAGCAAATATTTGCACTTCGAATGTTAAAAAAAAATTGCTTTAATCCACTTAGACGTTACATTCTTCAGAGCTGCAATTTTGTCTGTCGTGTTAAAGGATATGAAAATTTATGTGTGATTAATAAAAAGTCACAAATATATTTCTTAAATATAAAAATTTACTATAATTCTTAAATTATTTTGAATAATTTTTTCAGTAATAACGTTTTGGGTTTATAAACATTGACTTTAAGCTTTAAATTTGGCGGGGTATGAGTTCAACTCTTGGTACACGTAACTTAAAAAAATTATTTATAAATAATGAAATATATCAAATAATTCCAAGACCAATGATAATGTATGGTCAGTAAAAATTCAATTAATTAAATATAAATAAAAATTGCTGTTGTTGCAATTCAGTACTATTCGAAACCTTTCTAATAATTTCGATGCTTTATTTATCAAGTAAAATTTTGTAGTCTACTCGAGTTATTATGTACTTTGTTTCAAGGTAGACTATCAGTAACATGGCACTGACACCCCATAAAATAAAAGCGATGACGTCTCCAGCTGATAGCAGAGATTTTGGTGTGTTGAACTTTTTCAAAATTCTTTTTTTTTTCCTACGTTATTTCCACAACTGTTGAACGACAACAAGTAGTTCTACTGACAATATACAGAGATACCAGCAGACAGCTTCTGAACTTCTTTAACAATTCATTCATTTTTGATACATTGTTTCTACAACTGTTCAATGACAAGTAGTTCGACTTAAAATATTAGCTCTAAATTATTATTTAACGCCATACTTTTTTTTAAAAATAAAAGCCTACTTATTGAGATTTTATTCTAACGACTGTTTCGATTACTCTTTAGTCTCCATAATCTAGCGTTGGTTAAACATTTTTTTAACAGTTACGAGTCTAGACACAAAATTAAACTTGTCTTGCTGAAGATGGTATAAACAGGACCTCAGAAATGGTTATGCGATTGCATATTTACTTTAAACATTATTCAGCGCATATGCAGTGAGGATTAAACATGCTAGAGATTCACATTCTAGAGGAACTTAGTTAGTTACAAGACATTTTTTTTAAAAAGGAATCTTAAGGCTTATTAAAGCTTCCAAATTGTTTGAATTTTTCAATGAGCAATATGTGCAATAGGGTCATTAGGATTTTTATTAAAACCTAA
Source organism: Teleopsis dalmanni (assembly GCF_002237135.1). Lineage (NCBI taxonomy): Eukaryota > Metazoa > Arthropoda > Insecta > Diptera > Diopsidae > Teleopsis > Teleopsis dalmanni. The sequence goes on along the minus strand of NC_051847.1, from coordinate 60,504,586 downwards.
CCTAATTTCGTTGTAATTAAAAATTTCGGGATTTTTAAATTGCTTTCCTCTTCATTATCAAAATATTTTGCAATAGTGAGTGAGTTAGATATTTAGCTAAATATCTATATTCTTTATATAAATATATTTAATTCATAAAATTTGAAACTTGAGCATTGAAAGTTTGTCTTACCTACTTGTGGAAAAACACGATTCATTATTGTTTCTAATTTGACTGGCACTTGTTCTAAGCCTCGCATTTGCAGTCGAACAAATAATATACGGACTATAAACTTTTTAAATAATAATAAGAATATTTTCTAAGATCACTGATAATGAGTAATTGGCAATACTCGAAACAGCGTTGTATGATCGACCAAATTTCAATAAATTAATCAAATTTTTGTTGTTCTTTCTCTATTACTATTCGAACCCATCTAGTCTTCTTTTCGTCGTAAGACGCGTCACATTCGACAAAAAATCAAGCTTTAAAATATTTACTTCATTTTTAATATACAAACGATTTCTTGATTTTCCATTAAACTAATGCTAATTAATTATTATCGATGGTAATTAATGATTATATATCTTTTTAGACTTAAGCTTAGCATCTAATCACTATAGTAAGGCGTATTCATTAGTTGAATGTTTGCTTAGTTTTAAAGTTATGTTTGGCCATATGCTTCTTTCAGCTTGATACATTTTTTATGACAAATATCTATTTTGAATCGAAAGGATGATAATGGTGTAGATATTTTTAAATCGATTTCAAATATCAAAAGTAATTTATTAATCAAGTCAATTTTTTGGCAGTGCAATACAGGTGTTTTTAATATTGCGAAATGTCCATTATCAGTGGTCTTTGGAAAGTGAGTTAGTTTAATTGCCCAGACATAATTTTTGTACCGTAAGTATCACGTATTGAACCTTGTCAATTTTGAACTGTGGACCTGTGGACATAAAATATTCATATACTTAAATTATATTATTATTTTCATATATTAATTTTGAGTTTTATTAGTTTTTGTCGTATGATTCTAATCACCCATTGCAATTGGTGTGCTTTTAATCAAAATTAACACATAAACTACAGCTATATGAACTTACTGAATCATTTTCAATTGTTGGTTGTTCGAATTTAAATATTATTATATGTGGGAAATATTTCTGTATATTTACTTAAAGTTGCTTGTATTCTGCAAATATGCATAAAGAGTTTTACATATCATCGAATTTTCGCTGAACATTTGACTATAATCGATATAGTTGTCCAATGATTCATTTATTTAAAAATTGAAAGATTTTTTGTGATTTAAAAATTTTGTTACATTAATATAATTATGTTTAAATATTTGAATAAATAAATATATATGAAACATTAAAAATAATATTTTCGATATGTAATATTTTAATTACCAAACTAGTTAACCTTTTCCATACGAAATGGATTTGTAGTCATAGGCCATGAACTCTGAACTTTGAACTGTGGAGTCGTGCATTAACACACAAAGCCACAATATACTTTATTTACGTTTTCCAAATTTTAAGTTTCATCAATTTTTATTGTTTAATCCTAAAAATGCTAAACGCCCACTCCTGCTAAATACAAACATGCTAAATTCTAACCGTATTAAACAACCATTGCACTTGCTGTGCTTTTAATTAAAATTAACGCATAAACCACAGCTATATCAGTTAATTAATCATTGTAAATTGTTAATTTTTTAAACTTTAGTACTGTTGTGGAATAATAAATAAATAATTAGATGAGTTTTACTAATATATTTATAAAACTTACTGAAGTATAACTCAACTATTTATCTATCATACATCTCTATACCGCACTCCTTTCATCCATTGCCTATTTTAATCAACATTAACTTTGTGGGTACTTAACTTCAACTCTATTAAGATATCAAAATATTTTTTCAATTTTGTTTATTTCATTTACTAAAAAGCTAAAATCAAATAAGTTTAGTGAAACTTATGCCACCGAAAGTCATTCCGACAAAACCGAATAAACAAATCATTTCCACTCGCAAAACTATGAAAAGTGATTATGTGCGCTTGTATGAGCAGCTTCCGTTTGCGAGTTTTGGCTGCTGACAAAACTCCAGAAAATGTCGTAAAAAATGAACAACGGAGATGGAACTGTGGAAGAGTGGTAGAGTTGTAGAGTGGCAGAGTGGCAGTCTGTTGTAGGGTGGATGCTGCAATGATAGAAGGTTGGAAGCAAAAATTTTATTTTATTTTATTTTCGTATAAATTTAATTTTTGTATTTGTTTTTGTTTTTTATATATAAAAAGGTGCACGCAACAAAGTTTTTATTTTTTACATCAACAGTAAAAATAAAATTGAAGTAGAAATAAAACGGAAAAGAATGAGCTGGAAACTGACATTGGCATAAGGAACGAGCACAATTACACAATTACACAAACACACATAAAACACACACACACACACTCACAGACACAAACTAGTATCCTTCAATGCCTTAGCTACTTTAAGTAGTGGCAAAATAAACGATGAGCACTTCCGCCGGATGTCAATTATCGAATTAATTTACTTGTGACCTGACTAAATGGCGTTAGTGTTTTATGAGAATATAAATGCCGGACATGGTAAAAGGAAACATACAAGGACATGCGATTTAACTAATTTGTGTACAAGGACTATCCAGGCCAGGACAATATGTTGCTCAGAAGGCAATATATTTGCGGCTAGTGTAACAATGGTTCTGCGCTTGACGTGCATGTGTAAGATTAAGGAAAAAAACGACTCGTAATGAAATTTTACGCTAAGTTTTGTGTATATTTGTGGGTGCAGGGTGTTGTTTTTTTTTTTTTCGTGGGGTAGCAGGAAATGGGGTAAATAAATTCTGTAGTAAAAATATCAAACTTTTAACATTTGTAGTTACATCAAAAGTTCAGACTTAGATGTCTTTGTTTCTCCTTTTGTTTATGAAGTAATAATGTATCCTTTTGGCACGTATGCGATATAACCATTCCGCTTTGCTGTTTAATTTCTGTAATTCTTTATGCCTTACATTGTTCGTTCTTTATTAAAAAATAATGGAAAATCTTTGTACTTTGAAATATAAGCACTTTTTTCTTTATGGGAAGACAATGTATAGAAATTTGAAGTCCTAAATAGTAAAACAAAATAACTAAAAACTTTGTAAAGCTCAGCTTTGACATTAAAATCAATAATTTACATATATACTCAATATGTATTGAGATGAGATTGTATATATTTATTGACGTATATATTTGAAATTTTGGGACTGTAACTGACGTTGTCGAAAAATTATACACACACAATTAAAACCACTAATATTTCTACAGACCATTGATATTATAATTTTGTTATTAATTTTTTGAGTTGTTACGTGGAAATTTATATTAAAGTCTGTTTTAGGAATCCTCCTGATGAAGGCAAAAGCGAATTTGCCGAAATACGTATAGAATTATACTAAAAAATAACGCACGAAATAAAAGTTAACATTCTTAAAAAACAAAACAGACTTTAACATTGATATTAGATAATTGTGAACGTCCAAAATAGGTAGATGATCTGTCCAAAAATTTGTCTTATTAAAAACACCTTTTTATAAGAGTTTAGTTAAAAATTTATAATCCCATCGAAAATATATAACTTCTAAGTCCACTGATGTTAGATATGTATATTCGTTGAAAACTGATAGATGATCTGTCCAAAAATTCGCCATGCTAAAAATACATTTATAGTTAAAATTTTGGTTAACAAATTCAAATTCAACCTAAAGTGCAGAACTGATAGTTTCTAAGAATTCACTGTGTATATGTCCAAAACAGGTTTTTGCATCAATCCAAAAAATTTACTTAATTCAAAAAAAAGTTCTTAGCTAAAAAATTGTTAACCAATTGAAAATAGATAATGAAAATATCCAAAAACTACTGATGATAAATATTTGTGAATATCCAAAACAGATGTTTATTTAGTCCAAAATTCATCTTAATAAAAATTCATTTTTAATTACAATTTTGTTTAAAAATTTCTTCCCGGTCAAAAAAAAAATTATTATTATTTTCAAATATCACTATTGAATGATATTTGTCAATATCCAAAACAGATATTTGAGTAATCCAAAAACTCTCCGTATTGAAAACACATTAATTTAGTTAAAATTTTATAATATGCGAACAAAAAAGTCAAGTACGGCTTTGGATCAGTTGGTTAAGGTGCGCTGATTCTAAACTTCACATTTGGCAGGACCCGAGTGCGATTCCTGGTACTTGCAGTCTCAAAAATAATTATTTACGAATAATTAAATACAAGAATTATTTCCAAGATCACTGATGATGGGTATTTGGCAATACTCGAAACAGCTGAATGGTCAGCCAAAAATTCAATTAATTAATATAATATAAAATATAAAATTTTTGTAGTTGTATTTCACTACTGTTCGAAAAAACTTCGTTGTTAAAATTTTACTTAAAAATTTATAATCTAAATAAAAATTCATAAGTAGTATTTTCCAAATCCAATGATGATAAACATTTGTGTTTGTCCAAAATAGATTTTTTATCAGTCCGAAAAACAAATTTCATATAATTTAAAATAAGTTTTTAGCTAAAAAGTTCTAACTCAATCAAAAATATATGATTAATATATCCAAAACCCACTGAAGATAGATATATGTGAATGTCCAAATCAGATGTTCAATTAATCCAAAAATCCATCTTATTAAAAATTGTCTACGTCAAAAATAGATTTATCAAAGACAGAGAGCCAAAATTGTTCTATTCTGTGGATGTGGATACTAATTCAGAATTGTAAGCCCTCAAATCAAATGCAATATATGTTCTGTTGGGAAAATATACTGGTCTTCAAACTATACTTGTGTAAATTTAACTGAATAAATCATTATCAGAATTCTTCTTATCACCTCTTGTTACAGCGAATCCTCCAAGTGGTCACAGACACTATTGAGTAAAAGTGCTTTAGACACTAACTCGCGTTTCTTCAAGAATAGAAAAAAAAATCGCTATTAAAAAAGAACGCATCAAGAGTGCAATAAATGGGTTTGAACCAAAAGAGTTCAGCAAGCAAGTCACATTAGAAATTTAGACATTATACAATTCAACTTGGTATAAGAAAAAAACAAGCTCGCAGACAATTTAATTTAATTGAAAAACGAAACACCACAATAACGTAAGATTCGTTTAAAAAATGTGAGAAATGAATGATCTAGAAAACTATGTAGAAAACTGGTAGTCTTAGTAATATTAACAAATTTATGAATGCATTGATTACAATCAAAATATAATTATTTTTTAACGACTGCTCATGGCAACTTCAAGTATCACCTAAAAAAGATAACTCTTGCTGAGGAAAACACTTGCAGACTATGTCTAGAAGAAAAGCAAACAGCGGTACATATATTGTGCCAATGTCCAGCACTGGCAAGTAAGAGGAAGTCTGTCTTGGGACACTATTGGGTTGGTGATGACTTGGTAGGAAACCTCAAGCTAAATGAGCTGCTTGCATTAAAAAAAGATGTAGTTATGCGAAAGGAAGCCACCCCAGCTTTAGCTCAATAACAACATCCGAGAATCGAAGGACGAAAAAGGACCGAAGTAGTTTCGTGGTCTACTTCGACTAATCCTTCACTTCAGTGGGGCCACTTGTTGGACAGTGCGTTGTCCCAACGTTCCACCATATATATATATATATATATAACGACTGCTCGTTTACTAAAAATCTTCTCTCACCTCATCCAAAAAACTCATTTATGGCTGCGGCTTGAGTTTCAGGGTTGTCTGCTCTGATCTTTTCATATGCTAGTTCCCACAATTGTCATAATCTCTGTTTCATATATATGTTTGGAAATAGAATATGCATTATAAAAATGCATTGTTGATAGTATTTAAAGTTATTTAAAAGCTATACAAAAATAAATGTCAGTTCGAGCAGTGCTATATATTCTTGTTTAAGCTCTTGAAATATAATATTATAAATTGATTATAACAAAATTCTCATTAATACCGATTTGTGAACTTCTTACCTATAGTTTTTAAATACAATATTTTATTAAAAATTATGCTTCATTTGTAACTCCTCATATTATAATATGATTATCCAACTACTTTATATAGAGGCCTTATGCTTCACAAGGAGAAGAGAACTACAGTAAGTAAAAAAATACAAAAGATTAATTATGGTCGTAGTGCTCCGCTCCGTTGAGAGCTAATACCCCGTTTATTCCTATCTTAAGTAAGTAACTACTTTACACATATAAACTCGTAGTTCGGTGCTACAGAAACCAGGGGAATGCACATTTAAATAGATCCAAAAGATATTTGTAGTTTGAGCAGTACTTATTTTTAAGTATGTAATATTATTTCTTTATAAAAATAAAAAATGAAAAAAAATATAAAAAAGTGTAAGTGAATTTAATTTTGTGGTCAAAAATAAAAGCGAACCGAAATGAAACGAAAATTGAATGTTGCAAACGTGTGCTTTATGTGCATTTACTTTTTTTACTGCAATTGAACGTTGCATACATTTAGGCGCTTACGTTAGATTTGTTGGTATACGAGTATTTGTAACTCATACATATTTAATTTGATCAATTGGCAAACAGTGTCACATAAATTTCAAGACGAATGCTGTTAAAGTGTAGAAAGCATTAAATTTTAAATGAAAGTAGAAGAAAAGTCAGGATCTGCAACTTACGAAGAAACTGGAATGTTGCACGTGTGAATGTGATGCACTCAGCAGTTTCGCAATTTTCTATCTTCGAATTTGGTATTAGAAAATAACAAATTTGGTTTTAATAAAAGAATTTCTGGTATATTTTTCGGTTTTTGGCCATTTGCTGAAAATGGCATTTCGTTTTTCATTCAGTTGAATTGCATTTAAATCAAGAAATGCAACATGCCATCGACGGAAAAATGGTTGAAAATTGAATACTCGTTGCGATAGCCGTTGCCATTGCCGTTGCCGTTGCTGGCAGTGTTGGTAGTGTCGTTGCACTCATTGTTTTTGAGATGTTAACGTATACGCTGTGTATGCCATGAATTTGGTTCATAAATTATGCAATATTTGAGACTTTGACTGTGCACGGATATGCAATGACTGTTTAAATATCCTGTCGAAACATGTGCAGCATTTGCTCATTGTAGGACCAATAAAGCGAAGCAATTCAAATGCAGTGAATGTGTATCGTGTATCGTGTTTGCAACTTATTTGTGTCTGTCTATCTGTGGTGAGTGAATTGTTGATGGTTATATTTAAATGTAACGACCCTGAATGCTCATAAACTGTCCAAACAATGTTGAATTTATTGATATTTTACTTTACATACATACATTAATTTAAATACACTTGGTAATCTCTCTCCCTCTCTCTCTGTATGCATTATATACTGCGATACTAACTGATTAAGGGCTATTATAAATATTTAATATTAATTCAAGAAAATATTTAATTACTTTATCTTTATTTGAGCGACAATTTAATGAAAGCGAAATATAAGGTAAATATTTTTTTAATTTTTTTCAAATATTAAAAACCTTGTTTGTCTAGAGTTCTGCCTAGAGATTTCAACCAAACTCAACTTGGTTGTTATTCCTGACACTTATTGAGCCTGCAGCTAAAAACGGCGCATACCCAAGCATATATAAAAAAAAATATATAAAAAATATTTTAAAAATATTAAAAATAAAAATAAATTTCTGAAATTCATTTGTTAGGTGTAACGAATGTCTGGATTTGCCTGTTTAAGCAACATTTGTGTAAAATATATTTTGAAAAAATTGGGTTCGTATTTCTTTCTCATTTAATATTTTTCATTATTATAACTAAGTTTTTTTTTGTTGTTGTTAATTTTTCTTTATAAGCATGCCTCACTTGCAACAAAAGAATATTACATCACATTTTACTTTATTTGCTGGAACTTTCAACATGACACGCCGATGATGAGTCTCTAGGAAGACAACAAAAGTATGAAGAAATGTCCAAATTGCTGAAAATAAATGTCCTCGAAACGAAATGCGAGATTTGAAATATAACAAGAATGCATTTAGTTGCTGCCATTAGGCAAAAATATGATTTCATACTTTTTTTCACTTGAATAAAAATAAAATTAAATAGTGCAAAATAAAAAGGGGACTTTTAGGAAATTGAAAAAAATATACATTGTAGTCTAAGTAAAATATAATGTTTCTTTAAAAAAAAAATTATTTTTCAGAAAGAAAGTTTTGTCCAACAATACAACAAGCATGAACATGATGTTCCAAAGGATTTTCTTCTATACAACAAAAAGTAGAGGTAAAACTGCAGTAACTTTCTAAGTGTAAACTGATGTAGATACACCATCACATACATATTCTGACACTTTCAGACTTTTTCTATTTAGAACCTTTATTTTAGATAAAATTATTCAATTGTTATAATATATGTGTAAATAATATTTTAAATGGAAGAGTTTGAAATAGCTGGGGTATCTGTAAAAATTGCATTCCAAGCAAGTGACAAAACAAATTCTTACTTTATAACCCTTCTTACACTCTTAATGTGAAGGGTTATACAAAAGATGGATCATTAAGGCAGTATATGACATAAGTAAAAATGCACTCTGAAAATATTTCGTTTACCACAAACGAAAAATTTGTCAACTGTTTTTCGTTTATAATTTCATTTACGTGTGCTGACTTTAAATTCCACAGTAAAAAAAAAGGTTTCGCCGAACTTTACCTGATATTGTTCTGTAATTGATTTATATTTTTAAATTGTTAAATCCTTGACAAAAAACGAATTCCGGGAGACACTCAAGTCGCATCCAAATCTTCATGTTCGACATTAATCTTTGGTGATTGCACTAAACCGCCTTTAAAGAAAATCATTGATAAATATGAATACATTAGCTCAATAACACACATGTTAGTTTTTTAAAATTAGCAAAATTATTGTCAATTTCTTTTTAGAAAGATTTAATAAATAAACCCATGAAGAAAAAAAATTAAACGATTTTTGAGTTATTGAAAATCATTTACAGCATAAAAACAGAAATGAAATAGTTTTTAAAGTGTGGTTCATATGAAATCTGGAATGTAGATGATTTCCAATGTAGATAGTGATCCCACATTCATCGAACGCATCAAAACTGTTGATGAGACATGGATCTATGAAGTTAACATGCCCACCAAACAATAATCGACCGAATGGTGCTTCGAAGGTGAGCCGAAACCGAAAAGAGAACGCCAAAGTCGGTCCAAAATCAAGGTTATGCTGATTGTTTTCTTCGATATTCGTGGTGTGGTGCACTATGAATTTCTTTCGGACGGTCAAATGGTGAGGACGTTTGCGTGAGGCCAGAAAATGACATAAAAAGAGACCAGATTTATGGAAGAAAAACTCATGGATTTTACATCACGATAACGCACCGGCTCACACAGCGTTGGTTGTGTCGCAGTTTTTGGCCAAAAGCTCCACCAATATCATCAATGGCCATGTGTGACTTTTTCCTCTTCATCCGACTCAAATTGTCATTGCGAGGAACGCGTTTTGAGACCAAATAGGCCATAAAAGAGAATTCGCTGCGTCCATACCTTCGGCGGCCTATAAAAATTGTATGGAAAATTGGATCAAGCGTTGGCGTGCATGTATTGCCGCAGGAGGAGAGTACTTTGAGGGCGATAATAAAGAAAATTATTATGAATTAAAATTTTGCGTGTTTGTTTCACTTCTCGTTCTTTTTTGATCAAATGGTACCTAAGACTTTTTTACATTATTTTATTATTTTACTATATCGTTGCCATTTTATTAGATTCATTTATTTCAATTTCTAATTTATTTAAATTCATTTATCTTTGTGGAAGTTTCTAATGAAATAATAATTACAAAATAATTGTTAATTACAATATTTAGGTTAGTATTCACTAACCTATTTATTAATAAAATATCTGTCAAGTATACGATTTGAGATAATCTCAAAGGTTTTATTAAGTTTCTATTATTTTACACACTTGACGATGGAAAACTTATTGTTCAGAAGAACCTTGTTAGCTGCTCTTAACAAAATTTCCATTGAAACTTTCATATGAACTATGTGTACAACGCTACAATACAATATACCTACATTACATATATTATAGTTGACGTACAAATTGATTGAAATGTATGTTGTATGTACATTGTGAGGAATCAGAACTTGATACTGTAATATGTAATGAAATTTAATCGTGTTAGCACAAAAGTTGAAAACATCACTTTCCAATCGCTTTCCTACTTGATGATTTTAATTAAGTCACTTAAGCACAATCGAATTAACGTTGCTCATACGCACTGCGTGCCGTTGTTTGGATGTTTTGTTCTATTTTAACTACAATTTCAAATGAAATTAATGAGGAAGAGGCGAAGAGGCGCAGGGGCGAAGAGACGAAGTTACAAAATAGAAACATTTTATTGTTTCCAAACTTATTTAAAGTTTGTGTTGCATTGAAAACTTATTAATGCAGAAATAAAACATTTACATTTCAGCAAGTTTATCATTTTCCATACGATAAAAGTTAGACGAAGAAAAAGGATAAAAATAACAGGACAAAAACAGGAAATAAAAATCCTGACAAAAGTTACGCGTTTGATGTTTGTAGCTGGATGGGCCTGTAGACACTTTGAATCATAGGCTGTAATATATTTATTGTTAAAAATTGTATATTGTATAGAAATCAAATGAAACTTTCATATGCCATATATGTAGTACCTATGAGAGTGGCATGTGTGAGTTGTAGGCGATTGTTTGCCTTGATTATTGTTCGATGTAAAATAGAAATAAGAAATTATAATGAAAAAAACTTTTTTTGAATATCATTTATCATTGACAATATTTGTTCAGAGTGTTAAACAGCAAATGGCAATCAGTTTCCAGCCTAACAAGCATATCATGTTTCATAACTAGCGCCTGATACCTATTCGATAGGATCCTGTGTACACTCTTTAAAGGAAATAAGGAAACGTTGTTATGCGGCGACAACTTCAAGCATATGTCGGAAATGAAAGTAAAACCAAACGAAACATACGAGTTCGGTATCGAATGAAGTTAAAATAAAAATACACGTAGTTAGTACTCGTAGTATAAAGTTGTTGCAAACAAAAGTTGCTGTCACTATCAGGATGGAGTTAATATCTATATTTGAATCTATGCACCTTCAAAGTTTTTGAGTTTCTGTTCAAAA
>NC_051847.1:60467474-60493287 GCF_002237135.1 Teleopsis dalmanni | reverse complement strand
TGTGTCAAGCATACCTATTATGTATATACATAATATTGTGCAAATTATGCTAATACCATAGACATTTCGAACAAACAAGTAGTTTATATTTTAAAAGAAGAATTACTTATGAAGAATGTATTTGGAAAGTTAGTACAGCATTCGAAAATTGAATCAAAAACAAATTTCTCTGAGGAACCTGCAGTGTGCAAAGCGTTTTTCGTCAAATGAAGAAATAATTACTGCCGTAGAACAGTTGCAGAGCAAATTATATTGCAGATTCAGTGAAACGAGAATCGAATCCTCCCCATTATCTGACAAAGCCATGTTGATTTCACATTCCTCATAAATATAAGTGTTAAGTTAAATTGTGTATTAAAGCCAAGCAGTCCATTATAAATAATGGAACGTCAAAGCACTGAAGCCTTCAGACTCCTTCTCGAGTGCCTGTAAATATCTGCTACAACAGATTTGAAAGGGCAAGCCATGCCTGTTTCTATGCCAACCTATATTCAAGTGTCCCTTTAGAAAAGATAATATCTTAAATCCATTCAAATTACTTCCACGTACTACGTACTAAGTCAAAGATTCTACATTTGGAGTAGAAGGCAAAAAATATTAACCCAATTCCTATTTGCCTGTCGCAAAAACTAGACATGTATCAACTTTCAGCTGTCAGGCATAAAAACAGAAGATTATATAGAAGAGGCCCTAAGTCTCTCTAGCTTATCCACGCACTTTTTCCGTGCTATATTAGAATATCCAGTTATCAAACTAGAGGTATTTTTGAACTATTTTCTAGTACAGTTATAAATTCTATACATTTGTGAACTACTTTAGGCGAGATATAAACTGCGAAAGAATTGATCAAAATTCCTGACATATTAGAAAACAACTATGTAAAAAAAATACAAAACTAAACTCAAAGTAAATAAAATATATATATAAAACTCATATTAATAGAAATACTGCGTCAGAAATTTTTATAATTTTTACTATTTTGAAAGCTTTATCCCAAAAACTAATGAAAAATATAATTACTAAATATTTAAAATTGATATGTGTTTATAATTTTTCCAAGATATCTAAATTAATACTGAATGTTCCGTGGTACATCAGTAATGCAAATCTTCACAGACACGAAAAGGTTGCAACAGTTAAAAAATTCGTAAAAGGCAAGGCATGAAATGACAACCATCTCTAATCAGCTATAGGTTCGTCCATGCACTCTAAAAAACGGCTTAGTCACTTAACCTATAGAAAAAATTATTTTGAATTATTTATTTCGATTTATAAATCATTTATACATTTGTCACAAATACCTATTATAATTAGAGTAATAAACAATTTAACTAAATATATATAAATATATCTTATCTTATAAATTTGTATCTTATAAATTACCATAGAGTTTAAGAATATTTTAAATCAAAGCTCCCAAAACTATTTCTTAAGTTCTACTTAATATTATTTCATGGTAATTAGTTTTTATAGGTAGTATTTCCTGTTACTACTTTAAAAAAGAACAACTTCTGACAATAAAACATTTTCGACTATATCTCAGTATCTCACAAATGTCACAGTTTTGTATTATCCTCTGCATATTCCTGGCAAGCATATGTAGCATATGTGTAATAAAAATTGTGCAACCAATTGCATATATGAACACGCAGTCGAACGCCTACGTACAAAAGCGGTGGTCTTTAGCTCTAGTGCACTTGTGCACACACACTTGGAATGTTTTAATTTACTGCATACCTTAAGGCGTACAAAGCCCATCAACACGAGTCCAAATGCCAAAGTCCGTTGGCATTGCGTTTTTTTGCATTTGCCTTCGCTCTGCAAGAAACTTTGAAACTTACTTTCCTTTCCACAGCACTTTCCATAGCACCGTGTGCATCCACCAAGTCACACCATTGCTCGGCACACATAGAGACCTCATATGTAAACTGTTTTCCAACTACTCGTACATCATCGACTTGTGGGCTTGAAAGCATTTTTACAATTTGTGGCTGCTCTTGTGACAAATTTGCTGTGCAACATTAATGCAGCTTAAGTTGAGAGCACTGCTTCACTTCATTTTGTGGTAAAGTACTTTTAAGTTTAGTATTTGTAGGGAGGAACAAAGATTTGGTGTAGAAATTTATGACATCTTAATTCACTTAAAATTTTAATACTTTATTACAGCAAAAGTTTTGTGCTTTATTTTTTTACCAAACTTTACAGTTGACATAAAGTAAACGTATTACAAATTAATACAAAAATTTAATAATTAATTTTTATCAACAGATCTTAAACTCTCCTAAACGTAGAGGTGGGATATACAATATATATCTGAAATGTGCTACGAAATCAAACCTTGAAAAGTTACAATAGCAGATTGGAATATTAACACCATTGGCATGGTTAACGAACTAAGTGTTTGGAATCGAATAGATTCCAGTCTATCTTGGGTACACCAAGAATACAAATAGTATTGTTATACTATATTTATTCCATTTTTTTATATATACTTTCAAATGAGAGATAGTAACAACTGAAATACACTTCGGTGAAATTCAACATTCTAATCAATCTGATAATCAATCTGAATCTGTGCAGAAAATGCAAAGTTTTTTGCAACACTTTAATAATGCGTCATAGCACCATCGAGATATATGGTATATAAATGTTACTCAAAGTTGTAACGACTAGTTCTTGGTCATTGTATATGTTACTGAAATATGCTCAGTATGTGTGCCGGGAGGTTCAAAATAATCTGTAACTGATAGTTCCTTGCATAAGGGAAGTTTTATTATTTGCTTTATTATATATGTATAGAGGTGTCCAAAGAGAGACTTCCACTACTTGCCTGAATTCTCTAAGCGAATTACTGGTGCCCCAATAAAGACTTCCACATTTAGAAAGTTCCAGTAAAGACTTTTCTGTAGTAAATCAATGGTGGTTATATTAAATTAGTGGTGCTTCAATAGAGACTCCTATTCTAATCTTCCTAATTCTTGTCTCCTATATTTTGTGATCACTAATTATGCCCCAAAAGATACTTCTACTCTAACTATATCCTAATTTATCATTGCATCGATATGTCTGAGTGATGCGAATACCTGAAGTGATACCGATTCGAGAACTATTTCGAACGCTTGACCTAACTTGAATGCTTGACTTATTCCTTAACTAAATGCTAACTGACTCCTTAAATGAAAGTTTAGTTTTTAACGAAGTTATAGTAAAAAGTCTGGTATTGTTACTTATATTTTGTTAGTAGGTATATTTTATTGCAGCCTTAATATTATAATTTTTTGTTTTACTATTGTTATTTTTATTTAGCATGAACCTTTTTCTTTTACTTTAAGTACAACAACTTCGCTTTTATTCATAAAAATGTTATACAATTCAGTACAATTTTCTTCGAGAACACGTACCGGTAGTGAAAAGGAACCGGCTCTGCTTTTTCGAACATACACGCTTAAAATTACGCCTTACTGTTTTGCTATCGAACCATATACTTAATTTAAAAAAAAAAGATGTTTTTAACGGGTCAACAGGTTTTATTATAAGTCCCTCACTACCAAATAGCAAAAAATCGCTAATTGATATACATGGAAAGTCGTCTGGTGGACTGCCACCGCAAAAGGCGTTTCTATGGGTATGCAAAAATTTGCTCAGCAACGAAAACAAAACCAAAATTTCATAAAATTTTGACTGCACATCAATTAAGGACCTACTTCGTACAGTTTACTTTAGAATACACTTTGTATTTAATTGTTGCAAATTAATAATGGAACGGAAGTTATCATATATAAGAATTTGATTTATAAGAATTTAAACTAGAAATCTCTTCAAATAAATTCGGTTTTCTGCGTAATTAAATAGTGCAATTTAAGATAATTACTATTCACATACTTAATATGAAGCGCTATCATCAGATCAATATATCACAAACATATACAAAAAGGATGATCGCATCTCTAGCCAAATATCCCAATTTTAGTAGCATTAAGTGAATTATGAAGGCGAAATGTGACTTCAGTCGACTAAATGGGGATGGTCAACATTAAGCAGACGTAACAAACAGACGTTCGTTGTGTAATATGGAACAAATCGAAGATTTAAAATATTATTTGGATATTTTTTCTGGATTAAAAGAGCACAAAATATTTTGGGATGATGCTTTTTACCGAGGAAGATATCGTAAATATGCTTCATAATCCGGATGACAACAAATAAAATAAACCGATCTTGTTTACATGAGAATGAACTAGTATGCAAAAAGGATATCATTGCAGAGTTTAAAAACTTCAACAGATAATTAAATAGGACATAGCCGTAGATCATAGCCGTAGCTAAGATATGTAATGTAATGTATGTAATTTCTTGATAACCATGAAACTGACATAAAATCATATTTTGTCCTGTAAATTGAATAGCATACATTCTCCGAGCCTCCTTACACCTTGCCTTACTATATTCGGTACCGTATGTCTTCTAAACTGTCAATAAACACACAGTTTCAGATTTCGGCATATTTCTTCCATGTAGCATCCCCTTAAATCTCTTAATATACTGCACTCTTCATCCCATCAACATTCTTGACCGACAATAATGCATTTTCTACACTTAATTTTCTTTTAAGTTTTATTTGCATTTTATTTAAATTTTTTTTTTCTTAACATTTTCAACACCTTTTAGCCTGCGTCCATTTACTTGTGTTGATTATTATTTTCCATTTGCACAAAATTAAAAAAATTTTCTTCACATTTTTTTTATTTTTATTTTTAATTTTTATTATTGTTACATGTTTTATTTTTTATAATATTTTTCTTTATTTTTATTGTTACAACCAAATCACTGCTAAAGCAAAAAACTGTTAATCTGAAAACTTTTCATCAAAAATCACCAACGGCTAAATGTGGCTCTTTGCGAGTGACAAATCAAAGGATCGCATTACATTTTCCTTCTCTCATTATTATTATTTTCTATGCATATATTTATATGGGTTTTTTATTGTTTTATTATTATTTTTCCTTTTATTATTATTTTCAAATATTTTTTTATATATTTTATTCTTTTGTTGTGGAAACATAAAACATATTTTTTAATATCATGACAAGGCGTACTCCCCTCATTTTGTTGCACCCACGTAGTAGTAAATTTCTGGAGAGCTCATGCGCCTCATGCCTTCGTCCGACACTCAAACCGAAGTACTCATGCAACTTCCTTAAACAACGCCTATGCAATAAAGTGAAAATTATAGTGAGCTGCATAGCATATGCTTTATACAAAAAAATTTTATATAGTATTTTTTTCTACTTTATTTCAACAAAAATGTTACTTGAATTTTACTACATTTTTTACAAATACACTGCCAACTTCTACTGCCAACTCCTACTATTAAGTATTATTTTCCTTCATAGAGTGGGTTTGTAATGCTGGCATGTTTTGCTATTTGTAATATCCGTTTCAATGCCTTTCTTTTGTTTAAAAATTTACTCTTATTTTTTTTATATATAATATTTATTTTTCTTATTGTATTAATGTGAATATGCATCTATATATATATATAAATATTTATACATTAAATACTTACATATAAACGAGAAATTAAAGTTTTTGATGGCATAGTTCACATTTTCCTTAAGTTAACTATTCAAAATTTCACATATACGATGTCATTCCATTCTTTGGAATAAGAGAATTAGATACAGACATGTATATATTTATAAAATTATATAGAAAATATTTTCATTAATTACTGTTCAATGATTTCTCTTGTTAAAGTTATGATGGAATATAATACTTACCCTTACAAAATTAACAAAATATAATTGCCGAATACTCAAATATAAATGTCAAGATTTCTATTTGGTGGGTCTAACATAAGCTCTCCGTTACACTGCATCCATTAAAGAATTATTGTTTCCAAATATCAGGGCTTTCTTTAAAATAGGTTAGGTAAAAGTAGCTGCCTTATATACCCAACTTAATTTGAGTGCAAATAATCATCCATTCTCATACGATGGATGAGACCCTCTAGATATGGCAGATCAGAAGGCTCACTTTTAGGATACAAATCCGAAGAAATTAGCGCACTAATAGCCGTCTTTCGATCATAGACATTGTTAAGATACTAAATGTTGAAGGTAAAATAGATTTCAGCTAGTAACATCCTTTCAACTCAACATGTATTTGCTCTATAATAAAATTATAGAACTATGCTATGCTTTGGAACTATGAAACTGCATACAAATGAGGGCATCGAATCGATATTTTTTTCGTTTCAGTTTTCGTTCCGGTTCAAGACAAAAAAAATATATCGGTTCGGTTCCGATTTTCTTTCTGACAAAAATATCGGTTATTTCGCAAAAAATTTCGGTTCAATGCCCTGGATAATATATAACTTTCAAAATTAGTTTTACAACTAAATAAAAATATAATTTTCTTGTTATTAATTACTGTCAACCTCTTTTGTATTGAAAGTAATTTCTCCACGAACTTTAAATTTAAGTAAATTCAAATAAAATAACCTATTAACCTAATTAATTGCCTAATAAATCAATTTAATAGCCTTTAAATAACCTAATTAATCAATAATTAATATTGACTAATTAAATATATATTTAATATATTAAATTCTAATTTGAACTATTTAAAATAATTTGATGTTTTAGGAACCATTCTATGCTAAATTTACACAGAAGAAGTACAGAAAATTATTCTATGGACTGGTACCACTATATATTTTAATTAACTTTTAAGTATTCTATAATAACAACAATATAAATGACATTTTTAAGCCACAAAATTAGAAAAAAAAAACTTTGTATTTTAAGTTAATTGCCATATGCTGTACTTATCTTAATTAAAACGTAATTTAAATTAAGTAATTTTATTCGAATTCTCTTAGTATTCAGTCTTCCAGAAACCTATATTGGTTTGTATGTGTATCGATAAAATGCAGCTGACAGCATTGACTATATAAAATTAATAGGAGCATCAATAACGTTCAGTGTACCTCGTTCAACTTTTATGGCCGCAGAAGTTTTGTCGTAAATTAAGTTCCTGCCAAATAATAATCAAATATTTATGAAACATTGAATGCCTTAAAATGGTACAAACCATTTTGCAGGGGTTGAAGCTGTCAATTTGCCATAATATTCGACATTTTAAACAGGAATAGTCATGGTGTGACTGCTCCACGGTGAAAAGGATTACAAGGGCGTCGCATTGCTGAGCTGCAACAATAATAATTGCTCAGCAACTGTTCTAAATTGTTCATTAAATTCAAGTCAAAATATGAGGTTGAGTTATTAAAAAGTTGAAAACAATTAATGTTAAAAGAAAATTCACGGCCTCGACGTTGAAGTTGAAGTCAAGTCAAGAAATTCCAAACCCGGAACATATTTAAACATTTGTGTACATATCCGTACTAAGGATTTGTGCTATGGCAAATAGTAAATTAAACTAACATAAATTAGAAACAAATTTAATTTTAGAAATATTTTAACTTATGGATTTTTCAATTTATTTTGAAAAATTAATGCCAAATGAAAGTTGACACAGTTTTAAGACAAACACAAATGCGTCCGTCGCTCACAATTTTCACTTGAAGCAAAAATTGCGAAAATTTCTCGAAGTAAACAAATTTGTCTTGAGTTAAAATTGTTCATTCACTTTGGCTTTAATGAATTCATTGCGAATAGCCTGACGTGCCAAACGCTATATTCACTTTTGGCTTAAAGGCATTTCCGGTCGCTTATTACACCAGAGACTTTGGAATTTGATGCCTGCCAACTCGCGATGCCTGAACTCTTTCTCTGCTGCCAACTTACCGCTCGGTTGGCCGGCTTAGTCAATTGCAGGTTAATTGTTATGTTTAAGCAGTTTAAAGTCTATTTACGCTATTAATTTGGTTTTAATTGCTGTAAGCCGTGAGCTGTTGCAAATGAAAAATTTTTACTTGTAAAACTTTAAGGATTAGAAAATGCATAAAAACATTGAGTTCTGATAATTGAAACTCTTTTGAACATTTTGAAACAAGTAAAAAGATATTTTACAAAATGTTGTGATTACTTTAAATTTAAAACCTTCCACTAATCCTATTAACTCATTAACTCACTCAGTTTCTCAGCCTTTTTTTTGTGTGGTACGCCCCAATTGGGTTACAATAAAGTAGCGATCTAGTACACCATAGTCCACTTAGACTAAAATAATGTCCAACTATGATACTTACTCTAGATAGGTTAGGTTAGGTTATACCGGTGATCCCCAGTGGATCCACTTAGGCTTATTGGCCCATTGTGATGCCGTATATAAATAATGAAAACCTCAGGGTTTAAAACCACTTAAAACCTTTTGCAAAGCATAAAATGCTATTTAAAGTCAGATCCTGTAACTGGTCCAGGTCCTCAAGGAAGGTCCTTACTCTAGATGAAATTTCAGAAATTCGCAATATATTCTTATTCTTCAACTTTACCATAAACAAACTTTTTCTTATGCTTACTATATTAGTTTCTCACATACATAAACGACGAGACTTCTTAATCACTATTGTTCCAAAGTTAACAAAGTCAATTTGCGTTTAATTTTAAATGGTCCTCTCCCCTAACAACCATTTTGCGCTCTGGGTACCGTACGGATCAATTTACAAACACTAAATTATACTGATGATTAAACCATGATTGCAACTATTTAGATATTCCTTAATGTGGTAGGAAAATCTTCTTAGAGGAAATAGATTAATATGTTTCTCGAAAGATAGAACTTATGTCTAAAATACTAATTATATACCGTTATCGCTTGAATCAATGTAAAATTAGGATTTCCCAACAGCACATTTAATAAATCATCTTTTTTCTATATAAAATTTAAGTTTAACTTCAGTTATGATGGCTGTGACTATTTTTCGAAATAGAAACTACTGTTTTTAGAGAGGTTTCGAACAGTAGTAAATTGTAACAACAAAATTTTTATTTATTTTTAATTAATTTAATTCTTAGCTGACCAAACAACTAGTTCGAGTTTTGCTGAATACCTATTAGCAGTGGTCTTTTTGAAAGTATTAATATTTCTTAAATTTAATTATTCGTCTTTAAAGAATATTATAGTTCAAGGCAGATAAAGCCTCCCATCTGCTTTGTTTCTATCAGGTACATGCACGCCAACTTACTTTAGTGTCTTTCCTTTTTAAGTATCTTAGTCAACTGCAAGACCTCCCCTTGAATAGCATTATTAGCTTCTCCAAAGATTCCAAGTGTTTTCAAACCTCTGAGTTTTTCTATATATGGTAACACAATGGCCCTATAGACCTAAGTGCATCCCTTGGGATCGCTAGTATAATCTAACCTAACCAAATTACTCGTAAACTATTTTTTTTAGACTTCAAGTACCAAGGGTTGAACTCGTACCTCTGTCAAATTTGAAGTTTAAAGTCAATGATCTTTTTTCTATTTAAGGTGCTAAAATCTAAAAGATATATAATCTTATTAGTTTTTCTTACTAAAATAACCTAATTATTCATAAATAATTTTTTGAAACTACAGGTACGAAGGCTTGAATTAGTACCCTGCCAAATATGAAGCTCAGTGTCAGTGATATTTTGTTTATTTTAGTTCCTAAAATCTTGAAGACATATAATCTTGTAAACTTTTCTTATTAAATTTTTTTTTATTTTTTTTAACATTTATATACTTATTTATTATTATCGTCTATAAAATCTTAAATTCTAATAGATTCATATTCATATTAGTTCTATTTTTTGTTTCTATCCTAAAAAGTAAGGTTTAGCATCTATGTTATTTTTTTTTTTTGTAGAATATTATTAACAACCTACATAATGTCGTTGTATTCAGTTTCAAATTTTTAATTTCATTAAAAACTTGTTTAAATTTGCAACCTATCCACTGCATATATCACATTTTAGTGTATCTATTCACAAATATCAAGGCGCGTTACTAATCCATTTACTCGAATAGTGATTAGATTGTTAACTTGCCTGCATTGTCCAAGCATGACACTGTTAATCTCGATGCTTTTATTCCCGTTGACAACGCGTGATGCCTCATTTGATTTTGCCACGAGGGTTTATCTCAGTTGATGGGCTTTCAATTGAAAGCCACCAATGATTTAAGTGTAAAATTTCATTAAAAGTGATTTGAGGCAATTTGCCAACAAACAAATCAGCAATTTTGAATGTGTTGACAGCATAAATTATAGAAAAGCGACAACATATCGATTGATTTGAAAGAACTAAGATATAAAAAAAAAACATTTTAAAATAAAATTTGAATTAAATTTAAAATAATTTTTGAAAAATTTCAAAACAAGAGATTTATTATAAATCCGTATATTTTCTACATTTAATGTGACAATATTTATTATAGATATTATAGATATAGATTATTAATCGTACTTTTACATATGCTAAACTGAAGCTTTATTTAAAGCAAAAACAACTTTCGCGTTTCGTGACTGAACTTTCATTACGAATTCCACTATAATATGCATAAAACCTTAATACAATATCATAAAAAATCCATTAAAACTCTTGAGTTCAGACTTCTTACCGCTTACTTTTCACGTTGCCAATACTATGTATATGCTTTATACGAGTATGTGAGTTTCGCAGGAATACAAGTGTATATATATACACTTAAAAATGCATTTCCGCTCTTTTAGTGTTAAGCATATTGTTTGAGGCGCGTCTTTGCTTTCAACTTCAAAGTACATTTCTCTTGAAAATTGTTATTGATATTGAAATTGTATATTAAAAGCTAAAACGATGCACTCTGCTAGGAGGTAACATCCAGCGATCTAATGCACTACGTTTTGCGGTGTAAACAAACACATATTTACTTAACCAAATATTTACCCAAATTTGGCTTTGTGTATAATTGATGACTGTCATATATATTAAAAATGCAAGACAGGCATTGAATGTAGCCTGTATAATACATAGGGGTGTACAGGATTATGCTTGAAATAGTATAATGCTATAATAGTGGAAGTGAAACAATACACAGATTCTGGAATAAGATTAAATAAAATAAAAATATTCTTAAAGTATTAATTTTTTACAAAATACTCTAATTATATATTAAATTAATAAATAGTAATTATTTTTCGTAATATTAAATCATTAATTTTTTTATCTTATTTCTATATCTGTAATATAAATATAGAAAATATTCAAATATTCAAAGGAACAAAATTTAACCCTTATAATTCCTAATCAAATGAACAAATCAACCCCAATCCCAGTCGTCAACTTTCATACCTAACTCACTCCTTTTCCGTATAATATCAACCCATATCCATAATCAAACAAGCAGCAGCCAAGCATTCGACTGTTATGTGAGGAAGATTTTGCCAAAGCGATAAAGTTGAGGCAAGCAGGACTGATGCTAATGTTGGTAGTGTTGCTAGTGCTAGTAATGCTGCCAGTGCTGCCAATGCCGCCTGCCAATGTTGTCAATGTTTGTAAACTCATAATTGGAATTAATTATGCATTCGCACTTTGTGGCAAAAGTCGAGTAGTACTGTAGTGGCTGCCGATGATGCTGCTTACTTACACTTAAGCTGGGTTATTTCATCCTTTCCAGCGCTTTTCTAAGCATTTACCACAAAGTGTTGCCATTGAGATTAGTTTAAGCATTCTACAAAATAGACAATTGAAGTTAGTAAGGCAAGTGGTTGTGTGGCGGGACTGGCAGGAAAGGAAAAAGTGCAGCTATATTTGTATGTTACAAATGCGACAAACATTTTTTAGGGCGTGTCAGCAAAAGAAACAAACTGTATTATGTTGTTATGTAAACAGTTTTCAAAGTTCATTTCTTGGGTTAAGTGAAAATTGCACTAATCGTATATTTTTCCCTTGAATGTCATCATGATACGTGAAACATTTTATCAGATAATAGAAATACTTCAAAAGCACACATTGTGTGAGACTATTTTTAAAAATACGTAAATACTTCAAATGCATGTGATCATAATAAGTCTATCATAATGTATTCATTTAAAATAATTTAAATTTAAGAATAAATGATTATAAGATGCATCAAATAGATTATCAAAGCCACATGTGAACTCACTTTCTTATCGCTTAAAAAAATCTTGAACGGTTGCCATTGTAATGATACTCCCATACTATTTATTATTACTATTAAAAGCTTTATAGCAATTGCCTTATATGTGTTATCATTTATACACATGGTATTTATGACTTACTCGAATAAATACTTAAAATAATTTTCTGATCTTAGAAATAAAAAAAATTTTAGAAGTGTTCAAATAGAAATAAAATAACAATAACCAAAATTTTAGTTAATTTATTGAAGTTTGGCTGACAATACAAAAATGTTTCGAATATTGCCAAATACTCATCATTAGTGGTCTTAAGACATATTCGAGTTTTATTCGAATCCTTCTAACTTTTAAGTAGAGTCTTTTTGTCATAAGACGCATTACTTTCGTCTTATTAACATATTGTTAAATTAGTTAATTAGAATAAATTATCTACAATAGCTTGAAAGACTTTCTTCAGAGATAGACAATATATGCCATAGGTAACAATGTATCAGTACCATTTCTGCGGCTTTTACTGAACCGAACTGAATCGCTGAGGTCTGATCAGATGTTGTGTGATGCTATCAAAAGTTGAGGTCTATGTGAAACTTCAACTCACTAACATCAACCCGATATTCAACTGTTTACCCTCTTGGAATCACCAATTTGGTATTTTGTTAAGAGGCCATCCAGAGCACGAAGCTTAAACGTCTGTTTTTTTGTCGTCATTTTAACAAATTGACTACTTTTTTCAACCTGTGTGTTATCATTTGTCATTATTGTAGTTGTGTCAATGCAGGTATTCTTATTGGAAATGCCCTCCCTGGTTATGACAGCTGTGATACAGCTTTCCGCTTCTCTTCGAAATGTCTAAGGCACCGCATAATTTGAATTGCGAATGTTTTTACTAGATTCCATTTCAAACTGCTTGAACACATTTTAGGTGTAATGCTACTAGGAGATGATATCATAGATACCTTAGATTCTCTACGGGTAAATCACGTTCCTCTTTAAAGCAGCCACAATGGAAAACCACATATTGTTTAGATACTTAAGAGAGTTTTTAGAGATATTAAAATTGAGCTCATAGATCGAAATTACCTTTTTTCCTTATATGGCTTTCAGTGAACAAAATCTTCAAATGAGACATATTGTTAATTTTGTCAATAGCATAAAAGGTTCCATAGCTTAATATGAACCATTGTTCCCGCTGCTAGTAATAAATTATTTGATAACTTTTTCAACAGTTATCAAAATTGCGGCTAGTGGTTAATTTATATGATATATAGGTAAATGATATATCATATATATCATGATGATATATTATGATTATTTAATATGTATATCGGAAATCACTTTTGCATTCTGTGATTGTATGAAGTTTATCCAAGGAGGAGAATGACAAAGATTAAATATAGTTATTTTACCGTGTATATCAGTTTTATTATGATAGGGTCATATTGATAAATTGTATATGTATATGATATATTATATCATATATTTTATGTTGATATTTTATGATTATTTAATATGTATATCGGAAAACACTTTTGCATTCTGTGATGGTATGAAGTTTATTCAAGGAGGACTATGACAAAGCTTAAATATAGTTATTTTGATGTATATGTATATCGGTATGAGCCTATCATATATTGATAAATTGTAAACGAATTTTTTTTTTTTTGTGAATTCATAACATAATCCTTTGCAATTTCAAATGAGTGCATAAATGGAATCTGGCAATTATTATCGATATTCGTTTCATTTATGACGTCAAGTAGAAAACAATTGAAATTAGTTAGTATTTTTATATATTTCTCTTATTTCTTTTCATTATTTTAGTTAAAAATTTTTGTTTACTGTTTAATCAAAAGTTTTTTTTCATGCATTTCATGCACCAAAAAACATATTAATGAAAATTTTCTAGAACATATTCACAGCTGAAACAGCCTTTTGAGGCACTGAGGCAAGAACTAAATCTATAAAATCCCACCTATGTACTGAGCTAGTACAGCAGAATAACAAAAATAACAACAAAAACATTTGCTTTTGTAGGTTTTCAGATAAATTTTTTGTTTAGTTACTTTTCCATGCTGGCTTTTATTTGATGCCACTGTGCATCCAATGCACCTGGGGCCAGTAATTACCCACGTTATTCTATGTACATTGTTTTTTTGATTTTTTAATTTCGTACACTTTTTAGATATTTAGATATTTTAATTTTCCGTTTTTGTGCAGTGGGTGGTGACTCAAAAGTATATTTTAAATATTTGTTGAAAACATTTTTTTTCGGATCCCGTTGTTTTTCAATTGGATATGGGTTATGTGTATTTTAGGATTTTTTGTTTTTTTGTTTTTTTGGTTTTTGAATAAAAAAAGCGATATATTGCTTTTATTAAAGGGGATAATAAAATATATTTTTCAAAGTGAATGCATCATATTGTCATATGTTCCAATATTAAAGTGACTGGCTGTATTTGAAATCAATTATGTTACATTTGTCGTTCCGAAACAGATTCTTAAGCTGTTCTGAGCTTATCAACACGTACCAGTTAATTGAATTTTAGCACAATAAAGACTGAAAATAATTTTTCTTATATGAAATTTTTAAAACAAGACCAAAAAAGAAAATTATGTTTCTGCCATCAATCATTTCGTTGAATGCCTCAAGTGTGGCACTTCTGCTTGTTCAACAACGAATTACAAAATACCAGTAAGAAAAAAAAGGAAGAAAAAAAACAATAATAATATGACAAAGCAACACTTAAGCCAATAAAATAACTTTTCCTCATAAAAGATAATAGAATCAAGTAACTGTCTCCAAACTTAATTCGCTACCAAAGCCAAACAGAAAGTATCTAAAGCCTGGGCTGCCACACGCGCACGCAACAAAAGCCTATAAATTTACAGATTATTTGCATATTTATATAATTTTACCGCGAAAGCAACGGGAAGCCGAATGAAGCGGAAGAACTTTAGCTACTCCTACATCGATAGTTAGTTCATGTTGCGCTCCTTTAAAATCCAATTACGTATCAGGAGCATTAAGGCACAAAGAGTATGCTTTTGTGCTTAAATAAAAAAGCAAAAAAAAAAAAATTATAAAATAAACAGAAGAAAACTAATGTAAATCATATGACATAAAAGCAAATCGTGATTGCAACCATTTCTGGAGTTCTTTGCTGCATTAAGGCAGCTTATCCGAGTTGCTCCACAGTTAACTACACCAGAGGTACCACGATGTAATGTATTCAGCGTTGCAACTTCAGAGCGATTTTATGGCTAAAAACGTGAAATTAATATTTTCGTAAAACAGCTGCGTTTCGTTTTCAACTAATGCCTTTTCCGTTTTTTTCCACCGCGGAGTTAGGTTAATCATACGTACGGTTGCACTAATAAAAATTGTTTATGCGTCCTTACAACCTCCGCATGCAAATGTTGGACGTTTGTTAACCTTAAACTTTAGAACGTTACTATATTTTTTTTTTAGAACGACACTGAACAAATTCAATACATTTATGTTAATTATAAACTGTCCACCTTAATGCAATATACTTGTACTTTTCTTCTCATAAAATTAACTTTTAAATCCAACTGAAAAAATTAATTTTATTAATAAAAATTAATTTAAGTAGCACAAATATGAATGCTATACATTTAGTTAGTTGAATTATAAAAATCGAAAATTTAATTTTATGTATTATACGAGGGCGATTTGATAAGTCAGTGACTTTTTGAATAAAACAAATTTTTTTCGGCAAATAAACATTTTATTTACCTACATAATCACCCTTTAGCTCGATAGATTTAGTCCAGCGTTTTTCTAATTTCTTATTCCCTTCAAATAGTAGATTTTCTCAAAGCTCTCAAAATATGCGTTTGTTTCGGTAATGACTTTTTCATTCGACTCAAATCTATTACCGCCCAGCCATTTAAGTTTGGAAACAGAAAATAGTCGCAGGGGGCTAAATCTGGAGAATATGCTGGATGGGGTAGCAGTTCGTATCCCAATTCATGGATTTTGGCCAGTAATACTTAATCAGCACACGAAATTCACTTTTTTCCATTTTTGTAAAAATTCACGAGGTTGTCTGCTTTGAACGGCTATCAAACACCAACTGAACGACGTAGCTTGCTCAAAATTAGAAAGTTGCCCACTGGTAGTTTACCTACAGCTAACGGCTTATCAAACCGCCCTCGTAGCTAAATTTAATACCCCACCAATTTTTCAATTTTTTTTAGTTTAGGTATATCAAAAAAGCAGTAATTTATCCAGAAAAGGGGTAAAGGCAGGTGAGACATATAAGCTTAATCAACATATTTAGCATATTTGGGACTTAATCTAACCATATAAAGTGTTCTGAATCCCTTATAGTTGGTTTTCTAAATAATTATTCTGTACAATCTAATTTTTCCTACAATTGTCCGAAATTGTCTTTGTCTATAATTTTACTTGGTATTTTGTGATTTGCTGCCATAATTGGTTTGATAGTTGTATTGTAGACGTGCAGCTAATTCCTCTTGTCTATGTCTTGTTTACAAAATTTTGTATTTCCATTGTCCTTATGTGTTCCTTGCTTTTACGACTGAGTTGCATATTTTATTATCTTTTTAGTATCTTCTCAGATTGATGTATATTGGTGGCCACATATATAGTTTAATTGAAACTTATCGTATCTTATTGATGTTAATACGTTTGATCTCATTTGAACTCCCGTAAGAGATGTTAACAAGTTTGATATATTGCTCAATTTTATCTTTATGCAATAACTAAATATTTTATCATAATCATTAGTAAATATATTGAAGTTTTTCAGGTTGCAGGTTCCAATTTCATATTTTGAGGAATAGGAAAAGTTTCCTAGTTTTATCTATATGTAACAAGTCAATTTTTCATCATTAGTCATTACTTCATATATTGGAGTTTTTCTTCAGTGTCTAATTATATCGTATTTTAATCTAAAGATAATACACTGCAAAAACAATACCTAAAATATATTTTAAAATGTTATAGTCTGAAGATAATACACTGCAGGAACACTGCCTGATATATATTCTAATATATTTTATTAAAAACAGAATACAGCGCAGATACACTGCCTGAAATATATCTTATAGTATATTCGCCCCCACCTTAGCACAGTTATGCCTATGGCATATATATTTTATATTATTCATAAACATATTTCAACAGACATTTTCCGTCTTCTATACACAAATCAAAACGAAATAACTATATCAGATCTAGAAATCTTCTTTGAATGTTTCTGTAACGTGCACTGAAATACAAGATGAGAGAAAACTTAATGAACACTCAAGCTTGTATACAGATATATAGATATTTGAATGTAAGTTTTCCACATTTTATTAAGAAAATATCTAGCAATTTAATTGAGATGCTCCTTAAACATGTACTTTCTTCCATTCGCCCAACGTGACCAAACCAACAAAACCGCTGAATTTTTATGCGCTTAACAATGTCAATGTCGCGGTATAACTCGTACAGCTCATCGTTCCATCTAATCCATCTAATCAGAATTTACTTTGTTATATACTATTTTGATCTTAACTCTAAAATTATACATTGAATAAATTTTTTTATTATAAATAAAAATGATAAATAATAAATAAATATATATATTATTTTATTTTATTTATTCTTTATTTTATTATTAGTCAGAATATTTCCGCATGCCTGTCATAAGAAGCAATTAAAGTCCAGTAGTCATCCAATGATGTACTTGTTGAAAGTATATCGTGGTGTCTGTGCTTAAAACCCAAAATTACGTTCATTCGATGTAGAATCATATTTTCCAATCGGGAACTGTACTCCAAAGAATAAAAGTGGTGTTATATGGATCTTTACTCTTTCCGAATAAGGAAACTATAATCATACATAAAGCTTTAGTTGATGGATTTATTTAAAATTTTAATGGTATACTGATATGTGTGTTAAGAACACTCTAGTGTTGGGTTTTATTGACAGGTTATCACGTACATAGTTTTCAGTCAGTTTAACACTGATATTCATATATTTCTCTTTCCTTTCACTTTAAAATATAATAAATATTGAACTTTTTGTTTTTTTCAGATAATGTCAAAGGAAAACAGCAGGAACAGCATCTGTTCACAATTTCGTCCAGAAATTTGTATGCGACACTGTGAATACCGAATATAACTCCTTCGAATGGTAAGTTCCTTTTTAATCTTTTTTTTTCTTTTTTATAACTGAAAACTTAACAATTAAGAATTACTTTACTTATCGGAATCTTAAAAGAACGTCTATACAAATAAGAAAATGAAACAAAGAAAACATTGAATGAAATAAAAATATTCCTTAAGCATATGATCTTGATTCCACTTGCGAATTCTGTATTTCCATACTTGCCCGAAGTAATACTAAACGTTCCGGAATACTTGGGTAGTGAGCAAAACAAGAGGAAAGAAATGTAATGAAGCAGAAAATTTGTTAAACAGAAATATGAGTTTTTATTGCGCAGCCCAAGACGAAAAAATATTAACGTCCTTTTTATGTGGGACCCCGAACGCAGGAATGCAATAAAACATTTTGTTAAGTGCAAAATAAATTTAAGTAATGAGTTTGTCGGGTTGCAACATTTAAAAGTGTTTTTTGTGTTTATTCACTTGTTCACTTGTTCAGTTGTTCAGTTGTTCACTTCATTCAGGATTTTATATGTTTTTTGCAATATTTGTAGCTTTGCTTATGAAGCAGTCAAATTCGAAATTTGCAGTTTCCCTCGAATGCTCATTCCCGAAGTTATGCAAATGCATTTAAGGAAAGCAACAAAACTTGCACATTTGAAGCTGTTAAACGTTTTGCGCAACTCAATTTATAAAAAATTCACACGCTGCTCCTTGCTCCTTGCTCTTTCACTCTGAACGGCGAAAAACTGAACGAGCATTTTGCCTTGCTAACGTCTGTTGCATGTACCAGTCTGCAGCTTAGAGAATGTCCTTCTTAACATTGTACAATATACGAGCATCCTTTTTTAACATTTAAATTTTGTAAAAAAATTTTTATTTCAAAGTCGTAAACATTTGTGCAAGGTTTTTTATATTGTTGACTTAACTTCTTGAATTTTAGATCTTTTTTCTTTTTACTAAAATAATGCACTTTTACAATTTTATATATAACCAAATATTATTTTACCATCCTTTCCATCCTCCCATTGAAGCATCCGAACTCTACCAACCTCTTATGTCAATCGTTGTTTTTAGATTTCTTTTGAATAGCAAATTAAATATAACTTGAGGACTTAACTCAGTGCCCATGGCTCTAAAGCAATTTCCAAAACATTTTTCCGGTAATAAGTTCCATTGACTTCGAGGCTCGATGAAAACGATTGCAGAGCGTCCATCAGCGGTCACAGCTGCCATACCATTACTTCAGATGGAAAATTACTTCGGGTGGCCGTGTGATTCGTAGTCTCAAATTTTCTAATTTTCATTGCATTCAGTTAACTAAACACAATCTTTTTGAGCAGTTAGAGTTTATAAACCACTCTATGGGGAAACTTTTCTTATCAGGGAATACAATGTTTGGTAAGTCGCCACGTTCGTAGAAGCGTAACAACTCCTTTGCTCTTTCGAGTCTAACTATTTGTTGTTTTGGTGTCAGATCTTGTGTCTTCAGCAACTTGTAAGGCTTGCTCTTGAGCTCATTCTTGAATACTTCGCTGGAATATTTTCAGTTCTTTGGGAATTTGTTTATCAGTACGACTTGAATTTCGTTTAAGTCGAGACTGCACTTTCCAAACTATTTCAGGTGATGTTGCTGTTATTTTTCTTTTACCACTATAGCGTTGAGCGACACTGTCTGTATTATTATAAAGATATATGGTATGATACACAAACATTTTATTCACATTGAGGTGTTTGATCTCACGAACAATAGCTGGTTGTGATTGTAGTTTTCTGTAGAACTTTTGTTCCATAGAACTGAGCCGCGACGCAAATGCTTGTGGTAGTTTGTAAACAATATAAACAGCTGTCACTCGTATGAATTTCACGTTGTTAGCAATCTGTGTGTAGTTGGTAACACTTCTATTCTTATGATCAGTTTGATGCTTCTAGTCTCCATACAACTTATGCAACGATATTAAAATCTATTACACTTTTTGAAAAATAAACTTTTTAAATGTTCTCAAAATATTCAGTAGCTCGAGGGACAACATTTCAATTCAATTGAATTTCTTTTCCAGATTTGGAATAAAATAACGAACGAAACGGATGTAAATGAATCTACTCAATTAAGCATCTTATAACATAACTTTGTTGTACTACTTGCTGACTATAGATATAGTTAAGAAGCGAACCTACGAATAAAATAATCATAATCAATGAACTTCCTCAATATCTATTTTATATGATGTACTAAATCATATAAGTCAAAAATTGTCGCTTGCCATCTATTTAAATAGAGTTTAAGAAGATCGTCAAATAAATTATCTAATTCATCCATTTATCTATATGGATTCGACTTTCCTTAGAAAAATCGTAATGATGTGATTTATTACTAATTATTAAGTTACAATTTTCAAAATTTTATGTTACTTCCTTTGTCATTTCTTTAAACATTTCAATAATGTTTAGCTTATGTTGCTTTCAACTGAAAATTTAAAGTTCTATAATAATTACAACTTCTCTTTATATTTTATTATGCTTATAGAAATATTATTATTATTAGTGCATGGATTCCAATACAGTGAAAGCTCTCCAATTAAACTGACATCTCAATTGGGTAAACAATTTTTCTAAAATCAATTTTTTTTATTGCTAAAATATTTGTAACAACTTAAGCAGATTAATTAACTGTATTAATTAAGTTATTTTTATAAACATTTAATTGTGTTAAATTTTTTGTACTTAATTTTTGTACCAAAAACTTATCTCCCGTATAGATGTCACGCTGATATGAAACACTCTCTACATGTTTACATTATATTCTAATAAATAATATTGAAAACTCTTTAGCACGTATGTATTGCATGTTTTACATGCATTTACTATATTGTGAAAATACTTATAAATTTAATACATTATATATATTTGAACTTAATATATTTTTTAAGTTTAAAGACTTAATATTCTTAAGATACATGACTTATATTGTTCCCAGACTTAGCCGTTCCTAGGTTATATTTCTTTTCAGCGCAGTCCGAGCTGATTTCATTTTATTATTAGTTATTCCTTTTTTAGCCAATAGTTAAATATCGGCATAGTCTGAAAAATATTCAGTAATTTATTGTAGTTTTTATTAATATAATCAATGCTTACCGTAACAACTTTAACAATTTCGGTTCTACAAAGTGGACATGGTGGGGGCTTCGTTTCTGTATGCATTTTAAATTGCATATAACAATCAATGCAAAATTTATGATTACAATTGGATGTTCTCTACATTTTCCAAACATATTGGACAGACAGGTGGATGCATTTTCTTTAAAACTCAACGTGATGAAGCGTTCCCGATACAAGAAATATTTTTTGTTCCGTACAATGGCGTCACGAAGTGATTATTAACCTCTTACCTATAAGTAGACTTGCTAGCTGTTCCATTTTTAAGAATTTCAGAAAAAGATATATACGACTACGATTTGAAGAAATATGTTAATGTAAAAAGAGATAGGAATACTATTATTAATAATAATTAAGATTTTAAAATATCTAACTATACAAAAAGTGTACAATGCAGTTGTCGATTTGATTAATACTCTTTTTATAAAAATAATATAAATGAGATATATATAAATATATATATATAAATATATATCTTATATATAAAATTAACATTGTCAAAATGTTAGTTACCGTACTCCTCCGAAACGGCTTTACCGATTTTTACCAAATTTTATATGCGTCTGGGAATCGGCTACTATCTATTTTGCATACCGCTAAAGTGATAAGGGTGTCCCTATCCAGCAAAAATATCTTTATTGCTTTAACAAAAATTTTTTTATATTTTTGACATAAATTTTTTTATATTTTTGAAAAAGAAAAACTTGCTATGATATGAAAAGTTGTTGTCTATGAAAATACTGAATTCATAAAACTGCCCCCTAAAATCTGCATTATCGTTAATAATGCATTAATGCTCTCATTGACCGCGTATTTCTAGATGTACACATACTATACATAAATCATGGAGGCTGGCAGAAAGAGCCATTAGCAGCAAAAAAATGTAGACGTTGATGAATTAAACTTCAAGATAAAACAGATATTGCCAGGCGACTTAATATCAAACAAATCGATCGATACAGTTTGTGATACCAACGAAGTTGTAAACTATCCAGCAGAGTTTTTAAACTCACTGGATTTGCCAGGCATGCCACCACACATTTTACGACTGAAAGTTGGATCACCGATTATTTTACTTCGGAATTTGAACCCACCACGGCTATGCAATAGTACGCGATTGGAAATTAAAAAATTGATGAAAAACATTATCGAAGCCACCATTTTGAATGGCAAGTTCCGAAACAAAAAAGTTTTATTGCCACGAATTCCAATGATTCTCACAGACAAGCCAATTTAATTCAAACGCGTTAAATTTTCTATTAGATTGGCATTTGCAAAGACCATCAATAAGTCATAAGGCCAAACGATGTCTGTTTGCGGTCTTATATATAAAATTTCCATGTCACAATGTTAGTTACCGTATTCCTCCGAAACGGCTTTACCGATTTTTACCAAATTTTATATGCGTATTCAGTAGGTCTGAGAATCGGCTACTATCTATTTTTCATACCGCTAAAGTGATTAGGGAGTCCCTACCCAGCAAAAATATCCTTATTGCTTTAACAAAAACTTTTTTATTTTTTGGACATAAATTTTTTTATATATTTGAAAAAGAAAAATTTTTTTCTTAATATTTTATGTAACTACGCCAACAAGTACATCGAGCATTTACATCCACTTCGTTTCTTCGTCTTCGCCTTGGATGGCAGATGGAAAATGTACTAAAAATTTTTCTAAAGATTTCACTAATGATACTATAACAAATACCGACGGATATATTCACAAGTACCACGCTATTTCACATGGGCTCAAACAAAAAAATGGATGCCCCGCAAGCAAGTTTCACCAGTTGATGCATGTCTCAATTTATTTAAATCGAAGGCTTATTTACAGTTAATCCAAGACACACTGAGTGCTTTTATCTTCAACTGTTGTTGGTTAATGTTACTGGCCCATTATCATTATTATTATTTAGAGTCAATCCAAGACAATTTAAATTTGAAGATACAACAGTTGTTGCCAGGGAACTTGGTATCATACAAATCTATTGATTTTAAATTAATAATTTAATAAATAAACTATAATAACTTAAAAATAATATTGTTTGGCGTTTGTTATTTTTATTTTCCTTTTCGTTCATAGCGCTCCATGCCTATTTCATGCATATACCACAGACTTACACACTTATAATAAGTAAATTACTTTTTGTCTACACTAGAATTTATCTAGAAACTAGAAATAATTTATAAGGCAAAACAACGTTTGTCGGGTTATCTAGTATATATATATATATATAAATATAAATCGGTAAAGCCGTTTCGGAGGAGTACGGTAACTAACATTGTGACATGGAAATTTTATATATAAGACCCCAAACAGACATCGTTTGGCCTTATGACTTATTGATGGTCTTTGCAAATGCCAATCTAATAGAAAATTTAACGCGTTTGAATTAAATTGGCTTGTCTGTGAGAATCATTGGAATTCGTGGCAATAAAACTTTTTTGTTTCGGAACTTGCCATTCAAAATGGTGGCTTCGGTAATGTTTTTCATCAATTTTTTAATTTCCAATCGCGTACTATTGCATAGCCGTGGTGGGTTCAAATTCCGAAGTAAAATAATCGGTGATCCAACTTTCAGTCGTAAAATGTGTGGTGGCATGCCTGGCAAATCCAGTGAGTTTAAAAACTCTGCTGGATAGTTTACAACTTCGTTGGTATCACAAACTGTATCGATCGATTTGTTTGATATTAAGTCGCCTGGCAATATCTGTTTTATCTTGAAGTTTAATTCATCAACGTCTACATTTTTTTGCTGCTAATGGCTCTTTCTGCCAGCCACCATGATTTATGTATAGTATGTGTACATCTAGAAATACGCGGTCAATGAGAGCATTAATGCATTATTAACGATAATGCAGATTTTAGGGGGCAGTTTTATGAATTCAGTATTTTCATAGACAACAACTTTTCATATCATAGCAAGTTTTCTTTTTCAAAAATATAAAAAAATTTATGTCAAAAATATAAAAAAATTTTTGTTAAAGCAATAAAGATATTTTTGCTGGATAGAGACACCCTAATCACTTTAGCGGTATGAAAAATAGATAGTAGCCGATTCCCAGACCTGTTGAATACGCATATAAAATTTGGTAAAAATCGGTAAAGCCGTTTCGGAGGAGTACGGTAACTAACATTTTGACAATGTTAATTTTATATATAAGATATATATATATATATATATATTCTTGTGACTAATTCCAATGTCTGTTTTATTTAGTGTATCAAATGACTTTAAATATATTTTTACATAACTTTAAGTTGTAATAGTTTTTATAAATTTTTTAATCCGGTTAAATTTTTTATCAATATACTTAATAATATCCTAACACTCTTATCTTACAAGCCTCTTTAATTCCTGTTACATTACTCTAACGTTTGTACAGAGTTTACTCTTAGGCAGTAAGTACCACTTAGTAAGAACATACTCCGTGTTCGCCAGCCTCCACCTTTCACTTGTTTCCAATTTTGGTTTAGATATATTTGTTGGCTATGTACGAAGCCTTCTGTATTCTAATGTATGCCTTTCTTTTAATTGCTAGAATGTGGCTGAATGGCTGTTCAATGGCTGAAATTTGTCTATTTTGTATTTCTTAAAGTTGATTTGAGTGAGTTTATGTCTCACGCTGTGGTTTTCGATGCTTTTCACCTAGCGCAAAAATATCACTGGTTAGGTGCAAAGGATTACACTTTTACTAGTAATCGAACTTGTCACTAGTAATAGTAAATACGTCCTTTGATTAATTTAAATTATTATTTGATATAGGGTCAAAATAAAATTAGAATTTCAATCTTTCTATATAAACTTCTATTCAATGTCTTTATAAAAATTGAATATCCTATCAACTTTAATGTAAATAATGTAAATAATCTATAAGTAAAAGTGTATATATATATAGTTCGTATTTTCTTCATTATTATGTTTGCATGGAGTGCATAATATTATTTATTTTTCAGAGTTCATTTTACCAAAAATTTGCTAAAATGTCCAAAGCAAAGTAATAAACATGAAAATTGATGCCAATGATCAATCATTTTCAACCGCATTCATTTTCTTTTAAGCGAGCAATTTATTCGTTGCTTTCGCTGCTCGTTCATTAAGCTGTGTCCTTCCGCTCGTAAAGTGTGTAGTCCATGAGAGCTTCCGTTCGCCTTTTCCTTTAACAAATCAAATGCGTTCCAATTTTTTTCCAACTACAAGCATTTTTCTGCTATATTTTCTACTATAATTTTTTGACTCGTTTCATTTCCTTTTTTTTTGAAATTCGATATGCTTTACTCAAATGTGTTTTAACACAGTATTTGGTATTTCATTTGCATTTAGTAAGCATTCCACTAAAACAACAAAGGCAGCGCAGAACCAGAGTAGAGCAG
This sequence comes from Teleopsis dalmanni, assembly GCF_002237135.1. Taxonomy (NCBI): domain Eukaryota; kingdom Metazoa; phylum Arthropoda; class Insecta; order Diptera; family Diopsidae; genus Teleopsis; species Teleopsis dalmanni. Next base: position 60,467,556 of record NC_051847.1, on the reverse strand, counting down.
AGCAGTTGAAGGAATACATCATTGGTTTCCCAGTCCAAAGCTCTTGCAAACAATACTGGCTCGCTTATGACATTATCTTGTT
>NC_051847.1:60420855-60467374 GCF_002237135.1 Teleopsis dalmanni | reverse complement strand
AATATATATTATATATTATATAATATATAATGTAATAAATTTTATTTTTTAATAAAAATATTTACTGTTAACAAAAAATGTTTTTTAGATCGTGCTTTTTATTGTCGAATATTTATTGTCTTTTTCTCAGTAAGGACATTTCGATAATACAAATAACGCTTGGAATATAATTGCATGGATTATTAAGAGCACAGATTATCCTTTTCTCATATCATATATTACTTTCATTTCATCATCCTTTATTTATTACCACATATGTAGTCCTCGTGTCTCTTCATTGCGTTAGGAATGACTTGAAAGACCCTATATACCTTCTATTCACAATTGAATGCAAAATATAAAAAAATTTTGTGTATTAAATTTTTAAAGAAATGAAATTTTATTTTAAATTAATTTTAAAAATAAAAATATAATATTTATGGTATAGAGGACATATATATGAATTTTACGTATTGTATACATTCAAAAACTTTGTTTATATATTTCTTATACTCATATTTTTGAGTACAGTAATTTCTCTAAGTGCAAGAACACTTCACATCTACTTATGGAATACCTTCAACTCTGCTAAATCTACGGGGTAACATTTATCTTCATGGCCATGTGAAATAGTTGCGACTATTGCCACTATTTTCCAATTTATTACGAGCAACGAAACAAAAGTTTATTGTTCAGATTCATTTCACTTTGGTTTGTGTTTAGCTTTGATTTGCTACCAGCACATACCAGCTCCAGGCACTTGGGGAATATGCGGCATGACGTGCTCCAAATGCGATACAACTGAATCTAGCGCATTATAAGTGGCAGGCGTGCAAATATATGCTGCATTAGAGGTACAAGTGCCCGGAGCAGCTCGAAGAAGACAAGTGTGCAGCGTAAATAAGTTAAATTGATTTAAACGCACAGATGGCACCAGGTGCGCGGATCTGCTGAATGGTGAAATTGTTAGCGGGAAATCCTTCCATATAAGCATAAATTGATTTATGTAACAATATGAAGCTAATATTTTCAAAAAAATATGAGGAAACTACATACACTTAGGGATTTGAATGATTATTATTTTTATTAAGAATTTTTTTTTCTCCATTTACTTATTTTTATTCCATCACATTTTATTGCTAACTTTTAATTGTAACTGAAAATTTCTTACAAAATTTATTAGCACATTTGGCAGAAAATATTGCTGACCGCGTAACGAACAGAGCACGAGTATGTATCAATGAGTGAAGTCATCACAAGGCTTGCATTGCTTTTATGGTACAATCTTCTTTATGCATTTCTATTGCAGCAACAATTTGATTGCCATATTTACACAGGTGAATGAGTATGCACTTCTGCCCAGAATTGGTAACAATTTAATGCCTTCCAACCGTAAAAACAGCAAAATTATGACCGAAATGAGAATTTAATCGAAGTACGTGAGCAGCAAAATGAAAATTTGCAACTACAGCTAGGGAAATGATAGCTACGTTATCTCCGTTCCATATCACTTCCATGCCCGTCAGCCAGCCAGTCGGGTAGTCGTACGAGTATTACTACGCCAGTCGCACACTTAAAATACGCGTTCGAGTGGTGCCTCATTGTCAGTGCTGCAAGTGCATTTTGTGGCTGCACATAAAAAAGCACATTCATGAATCTTTAAATACGCGCTCATTCGTCCACGCTGCACCACACCTCGCAAAAAACCTTGCCCTGCGAAAAGACGCTGTTCCTTTTTGTACGCCGTTAACCCCAGGGAACGTGAGAGAGGTGGAACAGTTGTTATAGGCGATTATGCTTGTACTACCCATGCAATTGAAGTGGAGTTGGAAAACAAAAACGTTAAACTCAGCAACGGCTTGAGTTGCTCATTTCGTTTGGCATGTTATGGAGCAGTCAACGTTTCACTACTTTTTTATGGTTTCATGTCTTTCATTGCCATTTGCCATCAAATTCCGTCGTTGAATCTTAAGTTTCGCTGCAAAGCAGAAAGGAAAATATATTTCAGTCAAGATTAACTCCGTAGACAATTCTCAAATGAGTCACAAATAAAATTGTTTATTTATTTGACATTTATTTTTATTATTTTTTCCTATTAAAATAAAAAAACTTTTTATAATTTTATTTTTTTTTTAATTGTTACTTGGATTAGGCCATCAAGTTGGAAATTGTAAGTGTATGTGAGCAAATTTCCTAAATTAGTTGTGGATTGTACAAGTGCAGGACTCTTATAATCAAAATTTTCGAATTAATATATTATATATATTATTGTAATATATTATAATCAAATGATATATATTTATACTTACCTATAATATGTTTTTCTCAAAACTTCTAATAGACTGCTATGATACGCTGCAGTAGCTGGCGAGCAAAAACAAAGTGATGCTGTGCTGAGTGTTTGGGCACACAGAAATCAATGTTAATGACTCTGGTGACAGTTTTGCGAGGTCAGTTTTGCGAAGCCATTCAAATCTGTGGACCGGAGCCATATTGTGGATTAAGTTGGTCTATAACTAGGTCTCTGATTAATAAATGGTTTTTAGCCAAGCGAAGTCGCTACTGGCGCGCCTTTCCAGGTGACCGTCAGGCTAAAGAGATGGTTCATCCCTCTAGTTATGCTAAAGTATCCTTCTTTAGCACAACAGAGTTGAGGTTGCTGGTGGGATATTTAACGAGTCACCATGGAAACAGACGAGACTTCCAGTCACATTATCTGTGACTGCCCAGCCTTGATCTAGGCCAGGAAGAGGTAACTTGATCGAGAACTACTCTCCCCTTGTGACATTAGGAGGTTCTCAGCGGTCGACATTCTAGCTTTCATTTGGAAAGCGGAGTATCTTTTATTTGGTTAGAGTCTGTTGCAGCACAAAAGATCAATCATGGTCGCAATGCGCTAAACGGAACTAGTACCCCGTTTATTCCTATTCCTACATGTAATATACGTAAATAATATTAATGTTATTATTATTATTGTTAAATAGCCATTACAGACTTAATTCGCCTTGGCCACGTCCAGTATCCTTCTTAAGCCAGCCCGATCAGTTAGACCAATAATCAAAAGTTTGGGATTAAAAAAATATATTATAATGTAATAACAGCTTTGATATGCTTAGTGCGTTATTTCTATATGCTTAGCCTAAAATGTATAAATGTATCTTATATCATTTTACTCTTCTATTATATGTAAATAAGTTCGTCATTAAGCAGATTCAATGAAATTCACAAACTGAACTATATATTTTTCAAAGTATTTTTCTCTTATATAAGAAACACTGGTTTGATTAATATGCTGTGTGAATCAGAGACATACATGTGGATTTTTACATAATAACGCTACATAATTATATAAGTTGCAGTTGTAGAAAGCACGACGAGAGTGCCTCATTATCTACCTAGTTCTTATTTGGTACATGTGCGGCGCAGCTTTACTTCTCAAGGGGCCTTTTGAAGATTTTATTCAACTGTAAGACCTCCCATTAAACAGCATATTAAGCTTTTCTAAAGTTTCAAAGTGATTTTAAACCTCTGCGTTTTTCTTTTATACGGTAATACGATGGACCAATATGCCTTAGTAGATCGCTTTGGATTGTCGGTACAAATATGTACTAAACATGTTGTTTTTTTGCCATAAGGCCAATGTTGATTATCTGTACCGACATCACTAAAATAGTTTTATTCCAAACCTTTTTTATACAGCATATAATATTGTTAGATTCTTCATATAATAGGTTTTTATTAAACGGTATTTTATTATTCCATTGTTTAACGTTACGACTCTTCCAACAAATTAATATTTCCAAAACTTTTTTATGTAAAATCAATTCGTTATGGTTGTATTATCTAATTGAAACTCTTCATTAAGACGAGCCTACAATACTTTGAAATATAAAGATATTTCAAAAACATTGCATTGTGTATGGCTAACTCTTTCACAAGCAGAACAGTATTCAACCCCATTATGTCCTTTTTGGGTGAAATTTTTTCTATGAGCTCCCCGTGACTCAGGAAAAATTATTTCAATTTTGATCAAATTTGAGGTGATGTGACCAGAAACCATTTCTTCAAATTTTCTTATTATGTTACTTTCAGACTAGTTTGCATCTTAAAACTTTATAATAAGATTCGTATTTGAATCATAATGTCTCTAAACATTATGGGATTTTTTAGAATTTTATGCGTGTACTTATTTGTAGTACATCAACTGATAATAAAAAAAATTCACCTGAGAAAATGTACTCAGTAAACGTTTATGAGCCATCACAGTGTTGACTCGCTTAACAGCAACTAACTTTTCTCACTTGTTTAAAGCAAATAAGCCATGAGCAAAGCTAACAGGGTGAGGCTTAGTGTTAGCATAACAGAAACAGTTGTGTAAACAAAATAAAATCAAAAGCCAAAGCAAGATATATCCAAACATAATAAACCAAGACAGCGTATGGCCAATATGTGTGACGTCACAAATAGCCTTACTACACAATAAAGCAGCAGTTTAACAAGTGACGCACACGTTGACCACACTTTACGCGCACAATGCAGCCATTGTTGTCGCTGCAACAAATTTACCACAAACACTCGAGTGTGCAGTACGCAGTGCGGATGATTGAAACGTGCTCAAGACGTTGACGATTGACGGTTGCAATTGGACGTGCGATCGTTGGCTGTAAGTGTGGTGGTCTGGGATTTACCAAGAGACAACATCGAAGTTTCCAGAGAGCATAGCCTCATTTCAAGTGAGCATAAAGCAAACACCGCAAACTATCCATCGTTGGATCATTGAATCGTTAACAACCGCACGTCACGTCACATATGCTGTTGAAAACCGAAAGAGGAAAAAAAACAAACAAACGAATTCGCAATGTTGAGTCTCATATAAAATCGTACGTGGAGGCCGAATGGCATCAGTTTGTGAATAAACAGCAAAAGTGTAACAACAAAAGTTGGACTAACGGAGTTAAAAGTGCATAATTACAATTACAAAAATTGTTTCAAAAACATTCAAAAAACCATAATAGAAAACAATATCGAAATGCAATCGAACTGTGTGAAGAATTCAGTGTGTGCCCTCGTCGTGATGGTCGCATTAATTAGCTGCTTTATGCACACCATCGATGCAAGGCCAATGGATCTGTACGATGATGTTAGTGACTTCTTCGATGCAATTTCATTGGATGATGTACCCACATCTGGTCGTTCTGCTCCTGAAAGTTTTTGTCGTATGCCCGCAAGAAAAGGTGTCTGCCGTGCCCTCATACCGCGTTGGAGTTACGATCCCGTGAAGAAAGAATGTATTGAATTCAAATTCGGTGGCTGTGACGGCAATGAAAATAATTTCTCCAGCTATAAACTTTGCATGGATACGTGCCAGGGCATGTAAATCTCTACGTGAAGTACTTCTAGCTTCTAATTAATATTGCCAAAGGAGGGCTTTCATTAGCAATCAACTGCCTATGTTTTCATCGAATTCATTCAAATCAACATATTTTACAACAACGCATACAACATATTTTTCAATTTTCAAGCTTTAATTTTAACTACAATTTTATTTGTGATATAAAAAAATTTATTTCTAACTTTAAATTGTTCATTTGAATATGTTTGGAGAAAGTTTATGTTTGCTGACGTCATTGGAACTTGAGATTGAATTACAATCTTTGTGAGTTCAGCCGCTAAGACGAATAGAAGTGCAAACAATTGCTTTGATTGATAAGCAGTTTACAGACTTTTACATTTATGCATATTCAAGTGTACTATTATTATATACTATGTATTTATTTATTTTATATGTAATTAAAATTATTAAATAAAACATTTTAATAAAAAATATAAAAAATTTTTATTCTTAACTTATAGCCAAGTTTTATAAAAAATGATTTGAGCTTCCGTTTGTCACTAGGTAACCTACATACATACAAACGTGTTTTAGAAAGAATCTGGAACGATATATTTGTGATCTGATTTATTGTCGTTGTTTGAGCTTTTGGCAGTGAATTTCTTATACGGTTATGATATTTAAATTCTGATTAGACCTAATTATTCATCGAGGTTCCTGAAAAGTGCCTACTGTGGTGATATATTTTACATCCTAGTGGAACCCAAAGTTGGTTTCAAATTCTGTTTGCGACTGCTTTTATTAAGAAAATATATTTCAAAACAAAACTTGAATAAAATTTTTGAAACCTAATTAATCGTCGAGATTCCTAAAGTAGGTATAAAAGTGCCAAGGCTGTTGCCGATGAATTTTTTGTCAAGCACTGATGAATATTAGATCCTAGTAGAAACTAAAGATGATTTCAAATTATGTTTACTACTGCTTTTAATAAAAACATAGATTTTAAAAGGAAACTTGGACGAGATTTTTGAAACCTAACTAAGCTTTGAGATTCCTAAAGTAGATTTAAAAGTGCCTGGGCTGTTACCAGTGAATTTCTTGTCATGCAGTGATAATTGTTAGATCCTAGTAGAAACTAGGAGTGTTTCGAATTCTCTACTTGTGAATGCTTACTCTAAAAAGTAACATTTTAAAACGAAACCTGAACGATTATTAATCGTCAAGGTTCCTAAAATATATATAAAAGTACCGGAGCGTTTACCGGTATATTTTTTCTTTTAGGGTGATGATTTTTAAAAACTCGACGAATCTTTAAGTAATCAAATTTTCATAACAAAGTGAAACAATGCCTACGCTTTTACTGGTAAATCTTTTGTTATACGATATTTCAGATTATAGTAAAATGAATTCAATCATAAAGGTTTTTGCTATAGATGCAAAAGTGGGTTAGGCTTTGACAACACATAAAGACTGACCATAAAGACTCTTTATGCAATTTTTATTATACCTGCGAATTTCTTTTTGTGCAATATTAACTTTAAAATCCACCTTTTCTTTTTATACACAGAATTTGTGTCAATGCTTAGATCCATTGAATTCTTTATGTATTTGATTTTGATGTCGTACTTCATAGTTCTATGCCATATGTCAATATTGATTTAAGTAGAGTTCTTCAATAGATAGTTTGTTTTGTGACGATAACTAGACATTGAGCTCATATAACTGAGTTGATTAATATGATAATAATAGTAAATTACAACTGTTTTCTTTTTTATCTAAACATATGTTTACGCTAAATAAATATATATTTTTTTGTGTAAGTGTATTCGTAGGTACTTGCTACCACCTTAAAATAGTTGTCCGGTGTTGAAAAACATGGGAGAGCTCTTATGTGAAAAGTTTATGTGACTCGAGTTGATTTGAATGAGTCCGAATATTTTTAATAATTGGGTAATTGGATTGGGTACCACTACTGAACATGAGCTTATAGATATTCTAATCGTAACATAAGGTAATGTTGTAATAGATGTATCCACAGAGGTGAGCAAATCAATTGTATAAATATTTCAAAAAAGTTAGTTCAAGTTGGATCTCTGGAATGATGTTAATACAAGTTTCATACTCTTTTGTTTACTTTAACTACAAAGAAGTGGACATTTATAGACCACTTTAAGATGAAATAATATGAATAAAGTAGCATTTTTTAAGGTCATATGTATACCTATCCATAATATCTCAAAATAGTGCACAATCAAATATTCCTAATTTTTCATTGCAATACATACGGTTCTATAAGTTCTATGGATTTTTTAATAGTTCTAAAGTAAAGAAAATGTGATAATAATCCATGGTTACGCGCCCTCAATATATATGAATATATTATAATATTATTTCCTTGAAACAAAACAAAAGGTCATTAAAACAAATCAATCGTCTGTCAATTCACATGCCTAGAAACTCGTTATAGATCTATAACAAAAGGTTAATAAATTCAATTAAATACCCTTCATTTAGCTAAGACAACCATTTTGATTCACAATCCCCGTAATTGTGGGCAGAAAATTTGTCATATTAAAACCAGTCGAACTCATTGATATATGCAAGTATCAATGTTGGATATATTGTTGACTGAATTAAAGAATATAGCATTCAGAACCTTAAATCTGGTTTTGTATAAGCCTGCACTTAGACACAATATGTATACCGTTGTCTCCTCCTCAAGCACCTTTAGACAAACACTACAAGTAAAAGCTGGCAGCATGTTGTCCTATAGCCCTATAGCCCAATGCCCTGTTACTATCAATATTGGCTTTTTAGGCCACCTTTCTGTTATGAAATATTGTGATATATTACTTCTTCCACACTTTTAGAGAGGATTACCTGTCACATGTTTATATAAAACCCAATAAATTTGCCTAAGCGGGCTTGGTTCTATAACATCATGACTTCCCACCTAAAATTATTGTTGATAAGCTATCGATACATAGGCTAACATAGCTTAGGGAGATGCCATATTTAAAGAATTTTTATTTATTATTATGAGGGTTAATTTGGACTTAAATACTAACGATTTACTTTTATACACTAAGATAGAGGTTCTACATTTGGAGTATAAAGACCACCTGACCACCGTTGTTCGCTTGGCTACTGAAGAAAGAGTGACCCAATTTTTATTAGCCCTTCATATATGTACATATATATATGATATGTAGTTTATCATGTGTATGTCATATGATATGTTGTTTATGACACATATATGTAATTTTTTCAGTATGTTCTACTAATATACATAAGTAACATTTATATATTGACACTCTATTGAATTGTTAATAGTTCATAGAACTTGATGTTATTGAAATGTAACATAGAATATCAGAAATAAGTGAAATGAAATCAATTTTAACTAATTATTTATTCATTTATAAAACATGCAATAAATGCATGCACAAATGAAATGTAAATGTTACAAATTCGACTATTTTCAACTATTTTCATGAATAATAATAAATAATTTAAATTTATATGTTTGATAATAAATATTTATCTATGATTAAAATTACAACAAAGGTCATTTATTAGTATAACAATCGAGTTGGGTCTAGGTTAACTGCTAACAAAGTCGAAAATAAGTAAATCAGAAAAAAAGTTCAAGCCAAACAAGACAAAGTTTTTAAATAAATAAAAATTAAAAATAAATTGACCAAAAATATTTCAAATTTAATAAAATAAATAAACACAAATAACACAAAAAACAATAAAAACAATAAAAACAACAGCCACAAAACTAGAAACAAATTTGCAAACTGTGCGAAAACAAACAAATCAGGCTAAATTTCAGATAACAAACAACAATAAATTTGACAAAACGTGAACGTGCGACTGCAACAACAACACTGCTTACAACAATTATCGGTACCAGTGGAGCTGGGAGTTTGTGTAGAAGTGCTTTGTCGGACGATAAAATTGGAAGCAGCCACAATGGATTCTAGACCAAACCGAGCCACAGGCAACAGTGCGAACGAAGCGCTTGAAATTAATTTCGAAAATTAAGTCCAAAAGCGAAAAAGGTGTTGAGTTGTGGGTAAACATTAGCCACGGGCCAGTAGCAATTAATTATTTTGGGTTCAATTTTGTATGCAAACAAACCGAAAACTATTGTTGTTGTTGTTACTGCTGTTGTTGATAGATTTGACATATTTCGATTATTATGCAAAGTAACATTTGAATGAAAAGAGCAAAATGACGCCAGCCATTTTCGATATCGAAAATGTACCGGAGAGTTGGAGAGATCAATGACCTTTGCACTTCGTGTGTAGCTTAGAGATTGTAAATGCTAATTTAGATTTACAACTGCAATTTTATTTTATTAAAAAAAAATATATAAATTTTTAATCTATGCAACCATAACTGTCACTTTTTAAATTAAGTCAATGTGGAAACGGTGTTTTCACTGAGTTTTATTTCAGCAACGAACTTAGACTTAGACTTCGACTTCGACTCAGACACAGACACAGACTCCAAGCGAAGTTTTACTACATTGTTCGACATTTACTTCACTAATTTTATGTTTTTGTTTACATTTTATTACCTCTGATTTGTTGCTATTTTATTTTTATGTTTTGAATATATTTTTAGTGTTGATGTCATTTAATAAATTTTGCATAAAATATGCAAAATATGCACAAATTTTAATTTTATTTTGACGGAACGATTTTTTCGATTTTTCTAATTAGGCACAAGTTGTCATAGAAATCGAAATCTGTAGAAACTAAAATTTGACTTAGTTTTCGTTTAGTTTTGTTGCCAACTTAAGCGCACTATTAATGACATTTTTATATATATTATTCAAATTATGCAATAATCATAAAGAATAAATTAATAGTTTATATATATATAAACTGTTTTATTGACAATTCTACGTCAATCGAAAAATAACACGTTGGTTAAATGATATACTACATCTCTAGGCTAGTAGCATTTTTTTTTTTTTGCAGTAGGTGGAAAGCATCGAAAGCCACAGTGTGAGACTCGAAGCCTTCGTGGCTTTTAGTAATGAATGGAGAAGATTTCCACAGCATTGAGGAAACTCCAGTAATCAGGGGAGAGAGATGTGAACATACATTAAGACCGAAAAGTTTTCGGAAATTCTCATTTAAAATTCGCGCGCTGTATATTTTTCGATATTTTAAGTTTATGTAGTTTGGCAGCAATTAAGGACAATTACTATGCCAAAAATGAGCGCGATCTGTCAGACAGTTCGTTTACGGCAGCTGTTGAAACCAATTCACCTCAGTAGTGCGTTGCGAAAAAAACAATGGAAAAAAATATTGAACAAAGAGTTTGCATCAAATTTTGTGTTTCGAACGAAATTTCGTGTGCAGAATCGTTGCGAATGCTACAAAAGGCTTATGGGGAATCAGTTTTATCGAAAAATCAAGTTTATGAGTGGTACAAAGCCTTTCAGGACGGTCGTACGACCGTCGAAGACATTTCGCAACGCACTACTGAGGTGAACTGGTTTCAACAGCTGCCGTAAACGAACTGTCTGACAGATCGCGCTCATTTTTGGCATAGTAATTAAGGACAGTGCTGCCAAACTACATAAACTTAAATATCGAAAAATATACAGCGCGCGAATTTTAAATGAGAATTTCCGAAAACTTTTCAGTCTTAATGTATAGGCTTAATACTTAGCAAGCTATGTTCATCTAAGTCAGAAAGCAGGGACGTAAATTGGGGGGTAGGGTTAAAGCGTATACACACGGGTGAAACTAGTGATAAACTTTGTGACTACAGTCACGAAAACCGTGGTTATAAAGGAGATTACGGTCGCACTTATGGAAGTAATTGAACAAGTATTGGGGGGTTTGTAGCGCAAGGCTTGAATGAGGTCGTTATGGATGGTAGTTATAGCATTTAATAACAAAGCTTCAATTTAAACCATTTATATGTATTGTGATTAAAGCAATGCAATTGTTATTATAGTCAAATCAAATTACTAAAAAGCGCTTGCCTTCTGGCTTAATTAAGCTTAGTCCAATATTTATTAAGCCTCTTGCTTATATTTCTCTCCCCCAAATGCCTGACAGGCTAGCTGACGAAGGCTACTTGATGCGACCAAGAACGACTCACGTCTGTAATGGCCAACTAAGTAAGTTAGTAATTACTGAAATGAAATTTCCACATTGCTGTGGAAATCTTTTCCATTCAGTTCTTAGAGATGATTTTAGTGGGTTCAAGTTTCACACTACAGCTTTTGATGCTTTTATTAGAAATATAAATTTTTGATCCTTAAAAAATTCTTTTATAAAACATAATGCCATAACAAATTATTGCCGTTTAACTCTATCGGTTGACATTAGCTCAAATTCATTTCAGTTCTTCCTATAAATTTGTAGCTTCCATTTATGTCTTTTATATATCACTTAGACTTCGCGTTTCTGGTGTCTTGGGAGTAATAATCAAAAAAATTTTAAGTGATATCTTCTGCAGACCTGCGAAAAATGTAACTAGTCCACTTCTATGTTTAAGTCAATATTTCTATGGCGGTTGCATGGTTTTGAACCATGATTGAGTGTTTGATATTATGTATGACAAAATGTGGCAACACATCGATTGCTAACACCTTGTGGGAGTTAAGCGCCGTTAGTGGTCTTACACCACTTATAACTTGTACACAAAGGTGATTTCTTAATTTCAGTGTTGAATAATCTTAATTTTGCGCGAGGAGAGATATTCGAAATTATCCATATCTTTTTAGGGACTCTAGTGGCTCCAATAATTTTTGTAATTTTTTTTATATTCTATTGAATGCTATCGTTGTAAAATAGTTATCTATTTTACCTATTTATAGTCTTAATTACTTGAGCTGAAAAATCAAGAACTACTCGATATTGCATTCTGTATCTGTATCTTTCATTGGAGCATAGGGCCTCAATAAACCCTTTCCATCTGGTTCTGTTTTCCGCCAAAATCTTCACCTCATCCAGGTTTTTCTGGACGCCTCAATTTCCTTTTGCAATGTGCTTCGCCATGTGTTGGGTATAGCAATAAGTTGATATTGTGTACGGTTCTCAACACGGTCCGAACTAAAATGAGTGTGTGAAGAGAATCTATATGTTAAGTTTGAAATCCTCCTATTCAAAAAATATTGAATTGCTCATAATATCTGTTAGATTCCAACTTTTAAGTTAATAGAGCAACTTGGGGTGCTTGAATAACTTAAGTAAAAAGCAATATCTAAAACACTTTAGTGAGTAGTTTAACAACAAAATATATCGATACTGTATAGCATACACTTTAAAAGACTACTTTTAAAATTTATTTTAGCTGGCTTAGAGTTAATCAGATTAGGATGATGATCCTGCATTTCAGGATTTGCTTATACCAAATATTTCATTGTGCTGGTGAAAACAAATAATTTATTTCAAATTACTTTTTCACTGGATTTCATTAACAAAACTGTAAAATAAACTAATTCCAATATACGTCACTTGATAATTTCATTACCAAAAATGTGTCTCATGAATGATTTAATTTCGATTGCTTAGCGGTATTTGCTAAAATTGAATGAATTTTGCAATCCAAATTTACTATGAAGTTGCGCAAGCAAACCTATTCACACCTCTAAGGAAAACATTGAACAATTGTCATGACTAACATATCCACTAAACAAATTGTTAAATATTTATTTTATTTTATTTTTTAATATTTTTTTTAATTTTAAAATAATTTCATTTACTTAAACTCACGTCACGTACAAAATCTTCGACCAACAAACTTCCAAACTTTGCTACGTGTGCCGAACGCGACTGAAAGAAAAGCATAGGTCAGGAAATTCCAATATTTTTGGATTTCGTCATTTCATAAAAGTACCATTTTAATTTCGGGACTTACAAATTTCCACATGATTAATAAGTAAATCATTTAATTGCACTTGTGTGAACGTTGAGGCGAAAATAAATTTTCTTTTAAAATATTTATCGAAATGTGGGAATTCTTATATATAAACCCATTACCCATGGCTGAGGGTAATAAATATTTAATTCCAACTATTCAATTAATGCCAACAGCTAATAATTGGGTTCAATGTATCTTTTCTAATACTTTTATTTACATTATTTACATTTTCCAAAGTGTCATTTACCTCTTTTGTTAATAATAAAATGTGTTGTTGTTATTGTGTTATTGTTGTTGTGTTATTTATTGTTTTAAATTGATTGCATTCGAACTGAAGAAAACGTGCCACAATTTATTTATTACGAAAATGCCTGCAAGAGTACAAATATATGTGATCAAATTTGTAACTAACATTTTGCATAAAAAAGCGGGAAATTTCAAACGAAACCTATTATTACAACGATCCACTAAGCCCCAAAAAGTGTGATACATTTAGTCTATGACAAGATTTAGTACTCATGTAGTTTTTTAAAATAATTTTTGCTTTATAAAAATATTTTACATATAAAGTTAAATGTACTTCATATTATACTAGTAATCTTAAACATATAACGACACATTGTTCTGGTGTTTTCTGCTCAATGTAATTTACCGAAGCCTCCATTGCACTGCTCTAATATATCATTAGTTCTAATAGCTGATAGCTCAATTCCCTAAATTTCAAAATGTTTATTGCAAAGTCAATAATAAAATATCAACACAATAAAATTCTTTATTTTATTATATTTATTTTATTATTGAATTTTTTTTATTATTTAATAAAATAATATCATAAAGAGGTTTTTCGAACTGTAGTGAACTACAACAACAAAAATTCATTTTATATTATTTTAATTAATTGAATTTTTGGCTGACCAAACAGCTGTTTCGAGTATTGGCAAATACCCTTATTACTCAGTGGTCTTGGAAATAGTTCTAGTATTTAATATTATTCGTAAATAATTTTTTGAGACTGCAAGAATCAGAAATCGAACTCGTGCCCTGCCAAATTTAAAACTCAAAGTCAGTGCTCCTTAACCAATTCACCCAAAGCCGTACTTGATTTTTATGTTCGCAAATTTTCTGGAGTTTTGTTACTTTGCTGTGAAAGCTTTATTAACAAATTTACTTGCTGTGTTTATATTAGAACAAAATCATAAACCAGCTGTAGAATAATTGATTTAATTAATTATATTTTTATTATTTTTAATTGTTATTTTTCAATAAAAAATATCAATATTCTTTTTCTTATATTTCTCAAAATCTCACAATCTCTAGTGTGTAAAAAAATTTCAACATTTAATATTGTATTTATTATAAAAGAATATTCATGAGTTATATTCTGTCCTATAAGAATGAAGTGAATTTAATCTGCATTTCCAAATAAAAAATTAAACTCCTGGAGCAACTAAGGCCCTATGAGTCAATTAGTCTCACATCTTTTTTATTAAAGCTAGCATCCGCATGCAAACTAAAATAGAACGTAATATGACTGTCATAACTACTTAGTTTACTTACTCCAAAAGCAAAGCCATTGAAGTAGTACTACACAATCTGGTCAACGCATGCATTCGGTTTCAGTGCTTTACTGGGTATTAAACAAGCAATTCAGAATGCCTGAAATGAGTCCTTATTCAGTACCTTCACCTAAAAAGATATTGAAAATAGCGTACATAGATATAATATTAAATGGTAAAGTGAAAACATAACTACCAAACTACGAAACACCACTGTAAGCATCAGTGTGCCGCATCAGTGCGGCACTGTGGTCAAAGTGAGGTTTCCTTGCATGTTATGGACGCTAGATGTCGTTACTAGTTCAGAGTAAATAAGGATAGCACAGTTTACACAGATAGCCTGGCAATATGATAAATATCATGACACTTCTACTGCTATAATGCAAGCGGCCTAAGCGAAAAGCAATCTTTACAATTCGAATCAGTAGTGGAGGCCTGGTCGCAGATTCTACGAAAAGCATATGGCATGGGTAGCTAATTTATAAGAGATCCTCCCCAAAGTAATGCAAAAGTGTTCAAGGGGGGAGAAATTCAAACGAAAAAGTCGGTTTGGCGTTGCATAAAACATTCCACCTTCTTACTCACCACATAAAAAAAAAAGAAAATAAAAGAGGTTTTAAACTGATTAAGGAAGTAAGATCTAAATATAAATTAAAAATATTATTATTATATCAATCTCTAGAAAGTACAAACTGAGTATTTGGTCTCTCTATTTAGTTAGGATCGGTAAGTAGCGACCATAGGCCATGGTCGCTGGATACCAATACCCCGTTTATACTTTCTCATAAAAATATTTAAATTTAAAAAATTTAAATTAAAATTTTCATTAATTTATATACGCATTTTCGCAATATTGCTATCTATTTAGTTTTTAAATATAACCCATAACCTTCCTGTTTCATCTAACCATATTTCAAAAAAATTTAATTTTATCGGCCCAATAGTTTTTGAGTGTAAAAACAAGAAATACATATATTGAATATCAATAAACGTAAAATAGATACATAACTTTATTTAAAATAAACAAAAAAATCCCCTCATTTTAAAGAATACGTATATATTGTTTATAGTATTCAAATATCAAATAATCTCGCTAGTAATTAAAAATTATTTTTGTCCTACGACAAGAAATAGAAATTATGAATAAAAAGAGGAAAAGAGTTAACAGGAAATGTTCAAATCCAATCTGATTTTTTAATTTTTAATCACTTTAAATCATAGCCATAGAGCTATGTCGAAAATCGCCAAATAACCATCATCAGTGACCTCTGGAAACATTTATGTGTTTAATTATCCGGACAAGAATCCTTCATTTCCGCAGAATTGACGTCCTATCAGCCTGCTCCCAACTATGGGGAAATTGGCAGAACGAGTAATCCTGACTAGGCTTAAAACAGCGGTGAATGCCCTAAATATACTTCCTGACGAACAATTCGGGTTTAGGGATAATCTCTTCACGTAAGCAATACTATGTATTCGGTTGAAGAAATTTTTGAAACAGTTTAGCCACTTTGAAATAATCATCTCCAAAACCAAAGTTTCGAATGTCTCAACGGCTTGTTCGGACGGAGAAACACGCTCGCTATTCATTTTTTCTTAATGAACAAGAAAAAGTTATTGGATGCAAATTCGGTACTGTAAAGCGGATGATTCACCAATTCAACGCTTGGAGTACTCAAAAACTCTTTTGTGGGAACTCACATTATCGTAGTGGAGGATGTTCTTCCTTCGACGATTGGTTTTCCTCAATTTTTTCAAGACGTCTGCCAAACGTATTATTATGTACCACTCAGAATGGACCGCTCTACGTTGTTCAAGTGGCACAGTTGCAACATGATTAGTTTTCCTACAAAAACATACGACACAGTTCTGTTTACTTTGGTAGACTCAAACAGAGGACTGCTGGTTTATTTCGGGCTTATAGGTGTAGAACAATGATTTTTCATTTGTTACGATATTGTAGTTTTGTTTCGAGATACCTCAGCCGTATTTTCTCAGTAGTTTCTTGCACGTGCAATCCACACATGCTACTCTTTCGACTGACTGTCAGATTATGGGGAATACAACTGGAACAAATCTTTTTGACAGCTAAATGTATATGTAAAATTGAATATATGTTTGTCCCACTAATGTCCAAGGACACCTCTATCTCTCGGTGAGTAACATGCCGATCCATCTCAATCATTTCTGGCATTACAACGATATTTTCTGGTACAAAAGCCGTTTTTGGACGACCTTCACAATTTTTCGTCATGAAGAAAACGACGATCACGATTAAACTCATTGAACCAGCGTTTTACAGTCACTAGATGTGGTGTTTCATTACCATTATGTTAATCGATTATGTCGAATTATGTTAATCGATGCATTCGTTTCTGTCTAATCCGGGACGATATTCGTAAAAAATATCACACGATAATGTTCATTATTTAACTCCATTTTTTTAATACAATAAGCCCGCGTAAACTTAAACGTTATGATGAGATTTATGGTAAAAAAATGTCAAACTTTCAACCAGAAATGTCAAAATTCGTCTGACAATAGTGTTACCGATGTGTGAGATTTAAATTACAGCCTACGTATAATATACTTAACATATGTAATATGGTATGTAATATATATGAGATATATAAAATATTGTAGAATAGGAATAGGAATAAACAGGGTACCAGCTCGCAACGAAGTGGACCACTACGACCATGGTTAACCTTTTGTGCTGCAAAAACCAGAATGTCATTCGTTGAACCTTCTAATGTCAGAAGGGGAGAGTAGTTCTCGGCTCAGTGATCTCCTCCTGGCTCAGATCAAGGCTGAGCAATCACAGAGATTGGATCCGCTTCTAAGCAAAGTCAACAATCTATCTCTTCGGACAGACCCATTTTGTTAAGATGATAACGCTGTAGAACAACATCTGCTAAATTCCGTTACCTCACTGCAACGCAATTTACCTTATATCTCTCTAACAAATAGAAGTTATTATTTTTTTGTTTATTATTATGTTGAGGCTAGTTGAATCAGTAAACCTGAGCACTTTTACTCTCTATTAACTGCGAGGTTTCTTCAAAACCCCTCTTTACACCTTGACTAGATTATTGTTTATCACTTCATCAGACTAAGCAATAATTGATCTCAGATCTGCATACCTCCCCGAGGAGCCTATAACCATTCTGAGATTTGATAAAGCGGTGTTGGTAAGTCTGTCAGATTTCGTAAATAATTTCAAGACTCTATCCTTTATGTATTTTTTTGATGGGATCAATCTTGATGTCTCTGAGGATGTCATTCGTCCTAATGTACCATGGAACTTTGAAACGGCTTCTCAGAGCCTGGCTTTGTGCAATTTCTAGCTGGTGAATAGTAGTGTTTGAAGCTTTGCTAAACGCTACTGTGTAGACATCAATCCATATTTTTACATATAAAAAAAGGTCTCAAATCAATAATTATAATAATAATAGTAAGTAATTTTTTATTTTTAGTTTAGATAAAACTATGAAGCATAGTTTACTAAACTTTATTCTAGTAGGCGGTAGAATAAATCTCATGATCACAACACTTTATATACTATATATCACACTAGGGTGGCTCAGAAAAACTAAAATACGATTTTTAATGAGCGCACCCCCTAGGAATATGCCATTAACCTTAAAAATGATATTCCCAAAGTTTTGGAACAATAGGATTAAAAATGACGTTGCGCCACTCGAGCAAAGTTGGGTTTTCAGTACAAAAAACAGAAATTTTTCAATTCAAGGTCATTTTTTATCTTTGTTACTTGTTTCAACAGTTATTAATATATACTCATTTGATAGATAATTAAAATATCTTTTTAATAAGATACGGATGAGCAAAATCGGTTAAAAATTATGCGCAAAACACAATAATTAGTTTAGCGACTGTGCTCTGTTTTCTATTTCATAACTTTTAGCTGGCATGCACAATTACGTAATAGGTATATGCTACGATTTAGTTAATGATTTATAAAAAATTATAACTTCAAGAAAACTTTTTTTTTCAGTAATTAATATATTGTGTTTATTATGTTTTATAACATAAAACTGACTATGTGAAGGATAATTTTTATGATAATGTTCGACTACTTGCAGAACATATTGTTTTTCCTCTTCATATTTTGTCAAACTCGAATTATAATCCATCATAAGCCTAATTCCTCTTTCTATACAATCATTTATCATATGAAGTCTGGCACAGAATTCAAGTGCATCTCTATAATCTTGCGTCTCCATCCATGGCGAAGGATCGAAACTGATAAAACTATTAGATAGGCAAAAACGATCCAAGAAATTTGTTATTTCGTCGGTCACAAAATCAATAAGGTTCTTTGAGAAAAATAACTTCATTAGTGGGTTCCCACTCTTTATCTAACCAGAGATGGCTGAGAGCTTGGATCTATGACCGGTAACTCTCCAGTTACTATCTGTGCAGATGGCTCAAAGATGGAAGTCGGTACGGGAGCAGGTATCTTCTCGAAAGATATGCAGATAAGACAGTGTTACCGAATCCCTGCTACTTACAGCGTCTTTCACGGCGAGATATATGCTATCGAAAAAGAGGCCAACATTAGACAAAAAAGTACAATTCGTCCTTCGAATATCACGATTTTTGTAGATAGGCCGCACTGAAAGCAATTGAATTTAAATTCCAAGATAGTATTAAAATGTCGCGATTCACTGATGGGCATCCAACATCATAAGGTCTCTCTTTGTTGGGCATAGTACATTTCGAATACTTGTACATAGCAATATTGAAGGGAACGAACTAGCAGATGAGATGGCCAAAAGAGGTTCTGAACTGCATACAGGAGAGGCCGACCTCTCAATACATATACCGATATGTAAACTGTATAGGATAATAGAGGAAATCAATACGGTGACTAACAATTTATAAACTAACCGCGAAGACTGTAAGGTCGCTAGAATCTTATGGCCTAAGTTGGACAAAAATAAAACGAAAAGCATTTTAGGCTTCAGCAAACCTGCAGTTCGTGTGCTTTCTGGAGTACTAAATGGGCACTGTGCCATTGCGCCGATGCTCCAACGGTTGCGAGTTCCAACAAGTGGATTATGCAGGAGTTGCTAAGATGAAGAGGAGGTAAAATCTATCAACCACTTCCTGCATCTCTGTCAAGGACTTCAAACAAGGCTACTTTAACGTCTTGGGGATCCTTATTTTACTGGCGTAGAAGAGATAACGAAAGCAAACTTATCGGATCTCCTCAACTTCATCTGGAAAGCCAAATGGTTTAACAAGGATAACAAAGATTAGCAACTCGCATCTCCTGGTAAAATTTTTTGAGGGCATCCCAATGGGCAATATATGTCTCCGAGTAGAAGTGCTGACAACTGTCAGCCTTCCGAACATAACCTTATCTAGTATGGGTTAAAATTTTCACACATATGCTCACCATAAAAATGTATATATCTCGTACAAATCATCCGAGTTATATGTAAATTGATCTCTTAAAATAAACATTTTTAGTAAGTACATGATTTTCGCCATCCATCGAGAATCTTAGATGGCACCTGGGCGCCACAGGAATCGTTCTGTCTGCGTTATCCCAATTTTGTTGAACTGTGACTAAAGATTCAGCTTCCATTTTGAGACAATTTCTTCATCGAATTTATTCCAATTAAAATCAATGGAATTTTTAGCCGCTCTTGCTTCGTTTGCTAAAAGGATACTAACTTCAGTCATACTCCCTGTACGACTATTTTCTCTTTACTTACGAAAAAATTCTTGTTTTGACTACATTTTCAATTCTACTTAAATGTCTATATAAATTATTAAGTAGAAATGTATTATTTTTATTTTTTATTTATGTTTCTTCCGTTTCTTGTAAACATTTGCGATTGCATTGTGCATGCCAGCTAAACGGTATGAAATAGAAAACAGAGCACAGTCGCTCAACTAATTATTGTGTTTTGCGCATAACTTTCAACCGATTTTGCTCATCCGTATCTTATTAAAAAGATATTTTAATTATCTATCAAATGAGTATATATTAATAACTGTTGAAACAAGTAACAAAGATAAAAAATGACCTCGAATTGAAAAATTTCTGTTTTTTGTACTGAAAACCCAACTTTGCTCGAGTGGCGCAACGTCATTTTTAATCCTATTGTTCCAAAACTTTGGGAATATCATTTTTAAGGTTAATGGCATATTCCTAGGGGGTGCGCTCATTCAAAACTTCATTTTTAATTTTCCCCCTTATAACGTGAGCCACCTTAATATCACACCTACCCATAAGCAAAAATAAAATATAGTTTTGATACTATAAGTTATAAACTTCTTTGTATAGGACTTTGTACTTAACTCTATATGTAGATATAGATATATATACAAACTGCATATTTCTATAAAACTAAAAAAAAAATAGTTTTAATTTTAACTGCTTTACTCTCTCCAAATATTTGTTCAGTTCCAAATGCACATCTTGCATGAAAATGTTCACTCGCACCAAAAAGGCACACTAATGAGCAATTTCCAGAAGTCGTTCATGAACCTCATTTACCTGCATTCATACGCAACCCACCATTATTTTTGCCATTGTTATGCTGCACAATGAATGCACATAAAATATGTGTTTTCCAAATACAAATTACACTATTTTTGTTGTAATTTATCGTTTTGTTGACAGTGCGTTGTTAACAAACACTTAAATTAAGAGCTGCGTCCAATAAATGCGGGCTAAAAAGGTTTATTGACTTCTGTATTTAGATACTACGAAACTATTAATAGCACAGCAATATTAAATAGAAAATTGTAAAAGTATTTACAGGGTGAATCCCAAATACAATATGAAGAGGTTAATTCCCTCCTCAATGCCGTCACTGATAACAGCCAAAAAACTACATAGATTAATAGCACGTACATGTATTTCTTCAATGATCCCTTAACTTAACTTCATCTCTTAACTTCATTATCTGTATATTATACGACAGGTTCTAATAGGTTTGGTCCTAACATGTATTTAGTAATATACTTTTGAATTTTATAAAATGTAATTACTTGAATTCAAGACATTCTTACTTATTTACTTACTTATTTGACCATAACAACCCGATACCGGGTTTCAGACCGGATGTAGCTGTCAGATGCTGTACATCCATTTGGCATTCATTCGAACCGAATAATATCTAAGGTATCCTCAGGTATATCACTAGTCAAAAATAAATTATATTCAGATTATATATTCACACCATAAACTAAAGGCTGAAGGTTTAAATATTAAAGATAATTTTTATTGTAAATTTAATAGCACCATTCCCCATCCCCAGAAATGATCCGCCCTTTGAAATAATGGAGTAACGAAACTTCGTAATATAAACCATTATTTTTAATATGAAGTTATTTCGACCAGAAGTAAATTACAACAATAAAATTTTATTATTTATTAATTAATTGAATTTTTGGCTGACCATACAGCTGTTTCAAGTAGTGCCAAGTACCTATCATCAGTAGTCTTAGAATTATTTCTTATGTATAATTGATTATTCGTAAATAATTTTCGAAGACTACAAATACCAAGGGTTGAACTCATGTTTTACCAAATTTTTACAAAAAAACTTGTCGCTTTGCATTATCTTAACCTTTATGTGCTCGGGATATTTTTCCTACGTTGCCGGTCGGAAGTCTACATTTGTAGCAAGCAAGTATGTTATGAAGAAATCTAGACCAACATATTAAAAAAACACTTTTAGACAGATTATTTTAATTTTACAGACAATTGTACATATTTATTATGAAAATTATTATACAAAATTTGGGTAAAAAAGATTTTAAGTAGCTTTTGAGGAACAACATTCACCCAAAGAATATGTGATTGTTTGTACGTCACACACTGGTTTTTATGCACCAACTGCAAATATTTCGCGTAGTTTTCCTGGCTTTTTAGTTTGTTTCTCTCAAAATTTATTCAAGTATCGAATACGGTGTACAAAATTAGACCTTTAGTCGCTCGAATTGGACCAACAGTAGTGTCATGAAACACATTGTGAGCAGTAGTACGACCTACTTGATTAGGTATAGTTTTGAACCAGACAGTATTATCTCTTGACACAAATGTATCAAGATGCTGCATAACGACCGAGGTCTCTTTGACATTCATCACATAATCAAAATTTATTTCGAATAATATACCTTATTCTTGCTCATATTTCTGAATCACCTTTTTCACCAAGTATCATTTCATTCTCGGCGTCAGATTCTTTAGAATAGAAACCAATCGCAACACTTACAGCACCAACATAAACGTTGCTTGAGCTGGAACTTGTATGATGGTCAAGTGGTACATGATCATCAAACCATTCATCGCTAAAAACTAGTACTCCTCTTCCTCCTCATCAATCTCGCTCAGTAATTTGTCAATATATTGTCGCCATTCTTTTTTCATAAGCCACTTCCAAAAAAATGAAAACCTGCAAACATACTTACTGTTTAACAACTCATAGTGGCCGAGTTGAAGCACGTTCAATCATATTTTCCAATATTCTCATTTTATTTTACTGCTCTATGTTTCAAATAAACTATTTCATTACCAAATTAACCAATCGAAAGCGGATCGAAAGCATTACATTGTAATCAGATTGAGCATAAGCAGAAAATTGATTACAGCAGTATGAACTGCGCTTCCTAATCCTCCTACTGTTGCGATCTAAACCATAAAATCATGCATATATGTAAGTACAAATATGCAGCAGAAGTATGTACAAGTAAACAGAGAATAAAATAAATTACAAAGGAACATGTTTCTGCATGTTGGAACTAAAAAATATTGAGCTACATAGATATTTAATATGAATTTTCATATAAATTATATGGTGACTACAAATGTAGACTACCGGCCAGGAGGTGATCATTTTGAAAAGTTGGGTCTAGGGCTTAAATAAATTATTGTTTTGATGTTGTTAAGTTTAAAATTAACTTAAAATTGATTTTTAGGAAACTACTAAAAATCTCGCACCCTGTCGTTGTGCAAAATTCGTTTTTATAAGACTTTTTCGCACAAAATGCTACAAATGTAGACTACCGAGCACATAAAGGTTAACAATGTCTCTGCATCCTGGTTCAAGATCACACTGAGGCCAGATATCCGAATCTTCAGTAGGACTAGAATATGTGCTAAATATTCTGTTAATTTAAAACAGTACAAATTAACAGAACATATAAATTATCAATATATAAATAAATAACATGTATGCCTCCTAGAACATAAGCTAGATACGATATATATAGTCATAAAATATTTACTTAAATTACCAAATAAGTGATTTCTGGGTATCGATCCGACGTAGGAAATCTTCAGAAACATCTCCGTATAGTTTCATACCAGAAATACGGAATTTGAGCACTCCTCTGGTGGTACGGTATTTATATATGTCCACATCATTTTAACATAAATTAAAAATTCGAAAAAATTATCTGGCTCCACCCAATCGATAAACAATGTCAAATTTTAAAAATGTATAGATAAAAATCTTTAAATGTTTTGCATTAAATTTATTATATAACGTAAATTTATTATATATCGTAAATTTATTATATATCGTAAATATATTTTATATGTTATTTATATATATATATCATCTTTTGTTTGTATACATACACATTTTACACAATTATTACAATATTTTTAATTGCATTATTATATGTTCACAATCAGTATTTAGTAAATTATATTAAATATTATTGTTTCAAAGAGAAATTTATCGAAAGTTATTTTTTTTTTGTTATATATTGAAAAATAAAACTGAATTTAGTCGCATGTTAATTTTAATCTTTTTTAACCTAACACGGTTTTAAATATAAATTTTTTATAGTATATAGTTAAAATCATTAAAAATTTGTTTTACAATTATAGTAGAGAAGAGGATATATAAATGAAGTGGTAAAGATTCTAATTATAATAAATATACTAAAAGCAAAAAATTTTTAACAATATATTAAATCTTAAAAATATATACAATTTATATAAATTAATATCTATTAGATCTATAATCTAATAACAGTACTAACGCAACGTTATACTGTCACAACGACAAGCCCAGCATAATTCTTCTTATTTTCCACTTAAATATATAAACGCTTATATTTATATGAAAAATAAAAAAAAATTTCTGATTTTTCTAAATGGAATTTAAATATATATGTATTATATATATTTTCTACATTCTCCTTGAAGGGCTTTTAGTTGATGTATATTAGCAAGCAATTTCAGTGGTCACACCTTTTATACTCTCAGAATTGAAATGCACGCAACCGTATTTACAGACCAAGGTCCAGACATATGGAATGAAAAACTCTTCAGGTGCATCCTCTTCAACATATTTAAATTTTAAATCAGGAAATTTCTACAAGAAAAAAATATATAAATACAGAATTAAATAAAATAATTTTATTATTGTTAATAGATTTAATACCCTTAAACGATCACTAGACCATTGGCTAGCTCCTTTTGATATAACTTCGAAGACCTCATTGACACCCAATTCCCCACGTTGTTCCTGCACGCGCTGCAAACGTGATGAAAAGAAACCAACGACCTGTAAAGAATTATTTTTTTATATTATATCTATATAACAGTTTTAATTCCTAATATAATGACTACGTTTTAACAAACAATGATCTGGATCTTCTTTGCGAGTCACAATTAAAAGTAGGCAACGACGCCACATATACACCAGCTGTTTATATATTTATAGAATAATGTTCTATCTTCTATCTCCTTGTTTTCATTTGTTTCTCCTAGAATTGGTTCTGCTCCAAATTAAAGTCAGTTTTCTAAGCCAACTCGTTCACCAATTCATTGCCTTGAAAACTACTGTTTGCAGATATTCTGATTGAAGCATAGTTTTATAAGACACTGAGTGTCTTCCAAACCAGTTTACAGTTTAAAAGCTTTAATAGTTGCTTGATTACCAGGTTTCAAGCACGGCCGGGTCTACGTCCCGGTGCCACTCGTCAATCTCGACAATTAAGTGCCGTTTAACAACCCCCAAACAGATTTTACAAGCAGGTACATATGTGTTTGTTTTGGCATTTGTAATCATATTGTAAAACCGTGCATGTTATCTGCTTTTAGATTCCAACGGGTTACCAACAACAGCATGTGACAGATAACACGAAAGAACGTGTAAATACGACTGCATGGGTGTGGATATGATCATTGGATATGATAATTACACTTTTGTGTCTTAAATTTTTTGGTCTGTCTACTTCAGATATTTATAGCACAGATTTCTGTTTGGAATACTGGAGGATATTCGGTCCTCTGATTTGCTGATTCCTGCACTCGATCCATGTTCAGTTTTGGAATCAGCTGTGTTTTCATGTTTACATGTTTTCATACTGAACCTTATCATATGAAAATGTCGCATTGCAAACATTTTTTATTAAATACACATTGCACATATATTCCATTTCGAATCAGAATATTAACCACCTCATAATTTCTTTTCCATTTTCACATTGTTTGCTGTAAAGCGGATAATACCTCAATAGCTATTTTGAATTATTTATCAAAGTCATATATGACAGAAAAACAATCTTTTAATAGAAGTCGATAAGTACTACGAAAACACAATAACAACAACTATTTTTAATCAATTGAAATAGCCATACATATAGCCATTCATCACCGGTAATATTTGGAAATATTTATTGATATGGATGATTCATGTAAACCAAAACATTTTTTAGTGTTTTATTTATTGGAATAAGCATATACTATTTTATTTACTGCAATAAACATATTTTTTTATCAATTTTATTATTCGCACACCTCAAGCATATCATAAATGACGTATAACTTGATTCATTCGGTCAAAGAACACTACAAAAAATATTTT
This sequence comes from Teleopsis dalmanni, assembly GCF_002237135.1. NCBI lineage: Eukaryota > Metazoa > Arthropoda > Insecta > Diptera > Diopsidae > Teleopsis > Teleopsis dalmanni. The sequence goes on along the minus strand of NC_051847.1, from coordinate 60,440,741 downwards.
CATAATTCTCGAATGACGTATTATTATTTATTTTTGTTTGGGAACTATTATACCATTATAGAATAATAATATCACTTTGTCAAACAAAAACATCTGGTAACAATAACATACCCTATAAGTTTTAAAACGAACCTTCCCACCTTTAACACTTTCTGAAAATAGTAATATCCTAAGGAACTGAGGAATTGATACTTTTACTAGAAAGAGCTAAATAGTGAAAATAAATTTTCAATCATTTCTTCCATGCCATCATTCTGAAGGTACAAAAAAAAAACTAACATTCGACCTAATAAAATTTTTTGAAACTTCTTGAATTTTCTTCATTGTTGTTGTTGTAACGCGCTGGGACCTACTTGTGAAGTGCTTTTGGGAAGTGTCGAACGGCAGGTACTTGATCGTCGCTGGCGACGAATAGTTCTGGGACATAGAACAGACCGTTCTTGCTACATCTGCATTTTTTTCAAGCCCAGTTTTTTTTCGATTTCATATAATATTAACTTAAACTTATAGTTGCTGAAAAAGTAGCTTACCATATCAATATTTTGTATAATATCCTGGAAAGCATGATGACTGCGAAAACCTTCAAATACGCTACGTTTGTAGAGTAAAGTATACACCAAATTCGGACAATACACTAATTGATTCGAAAGGCAAGAGTTTAAAATTTCCAATACCATACGCAAAACCTCTTCCAGCACAGTCAAGTCTTGCAGCATGTCTTCCGGTGTTGTGGATACATTAACGAAAACCGAATTATTGACAGGTTCTTTTAGTTGCGTATCAAGGCGTGTATGTTTACGTGCTAAAGTCTCAAAAAGTGAAATTAAACGTTGCGCCACATATGGATGTAATGATCTAAATTGTCCAGACATATTAGCCAATGCAGCTAAACAATTTGTATGCAAATATTTATCACGCATTTTTAGCATATTATATTGTATAGTACGTATAACGACTAAAATGAGAAGGCCTCCTAAAGATATTTCGGATATGGTGCGCTCTGTGTACCAGCTTATGTTTTTTAAAATCTAAAAAAAGAATTCTTTAATAAAATAATATTGTATAAAAATTAATTTTTTACTTACTATTGTATGTACGTTTTTATTAAAACTATCGTCCTCACTCAATATCAATAGCACAATCAATGACATGTATATATGATGAGAAGTGCTATCAGGTGCATGGTAGAGTGTTTGTAGTATTGGTATCACTAAATTTTCTAAATCATTTTGCGCCATAACATATCGATAGAAACGTTCATTACGATGTAATAAAAGATAAAGCAGCAATGTGGCTTGATCTATGGTCACAATACGGCAAAGTGTCTCATATACGGCAGAGAAATCAATTTGAAAACTGGCGCTGTCCTTTGGCGAATCTTTTGAGTCAGCGCAATTAAATAAGCTAGTGCGATACGGATTATTCTTAGCAGAACAGTGATTAGTTAATATTAATATAAGTAGAAGACTTTGATTTGCTAATGGATAGTAATCACGAAATTGTGGCGATAGCTCTATGTTGCTATTGCCGGTTGATTTTAATAAATCGGGTTGTTTACGAAATGAAAATATCGAGAGTAAAGATTCAGCGATGCCAAACACAAATGAGCCAGCCGTTGAGGAGCCAAACATAGTACTTGGCACTTCTACCATACGCGAAACAAAATGTAGCAAAGCAGATGTGAGCACATTGGCATGTTGACATTTATAAATAGTTCTGAAAAAAAATAAATATAAACAATAAATAATAAATAGTAAATAATTTAATAAAACAAACCTAAATATTATGGATTTCTCAGTCGGCTGTTGAGTGAACAAATGCACAGATAACAGTGTTATAATGGTGTTAACTGCTTCCAAATGTAAGTGATATGTAAATTCCCTAAAAGTGAAAAACTTAATTAAGAATAATTAATTAATTTAATTTGTTAAAAGACATACTTTACGGGAATTACTACAATTAAATTCACTATAGCGTCTATAAAAGTTTCGAACTTGGAGCCATCAACTACTATATTGGTTTTTGTTGTATCTTCCACAGCTTCAACAGCAATTGCTGTGCTTTCAGGTGGTGCACCAGCAGCTGCTGCTTCCTCCTCAGCGCGCAGTAGTTCGGCATTCGGTATTGCTTCGAAATGTTGTAATAACTGAAATTCTGAACCAGTTTCTATAATATATTTCACTAAGCAACGTATAATAAACAAAGCATTAAATGTCTGCCAAATATGTCGGTTACTAGAAAGAATATTAATATGAAAGAATATTAATATGGAAATAATATTGAATTGAATATAATTAATAATATGGAAAGTAAATATTTACCTCTCCTGATCCGACAATGACAGTAGTTCAGATACTTTTTCTAGAAAAACTGTTATAAGCGAACCCAGATTTCCTGTCTTTAGATTATTACTTAAAAACGATTGACACAAACCCTCCAAACGTGAATCTAAATTTAATTGATCCTGGCTACAAAGCAAAGAAAATAGTTGAAAGATTATTTATGTCACGTCACTAATGCAAACATAGTTCCTACCTGTTTTCTGGCATTGTGATATGATAATTTAATATGCCATTCCAATAATCCACATTTTCATAGGGTATATGTGATCTTCCAACGAAACGTTGCAGGTACTCATTAGCCGATAAATCGGCGTGTCTGCTTACGTTGATTCCCATTACTCACAACAGTGCCAAGCACCCAACCACAAACAACACCAAAAACGACAGCGACTTCTCAGTGACGCTGTTAAAATAAAATAAAAATTGCTATTTCGCTCGATTCCCTCAATTAATACATTTGTAGTTGCTCTAGCTCTAGCCGTCTTTTTTATTTACAAATAATTTTAATAATTTTATGATTTGTCGGCAAAAATTTTAGCTTATGTGGAAAAATAATTTCTACGTCATCGTGTTTGTAGATAAAACAGATAATACAGTTGATTAACAAATAAATAGCAAAAGATGAAGTGTCAACAGCTGTTTACAAACAGCGGCGTTTGTACAGCGGCGATTATACAGCAGAAAATAGCAACTAATGCCAGCGGCTGTAACTGTTGACTTTTCATCAAGTATTTTAATTTTTAAAAAATTTAATTTATATATTTTATTAATTTAGGCCGTGTGCGAGTTCTAGTAAATTGAGGTAAAATAAATTAAAATTTCCTAGGCATTTTTTGCACTGCACTTATGTAAATATTTATTTATTGCACTCATATAATATTATTGGTTAAAAGTTTTTAAATTTATTTATTAAACATCTTATAAAATTTTCACAATGGTTACACCTAATTTACCTAATTTTTATCTAATTTACCGTGCTAGAAATTCTAGTTAATACCACCATTCGCTGTCATTCCGTCCTAATTATTATTTCCCTCAATTTACCATCAATTTACTCGAACTCGCATACGGTTTTAAGGCTTTTTAATACTTAATTAATTGAAATTATATTCGTAAAATTTTATTTAGATATTGATGTTCACGTCATATGTAAAATTGCTTATGCTCTCAACGTAAATTCAAAATTTCACACCGTGAGTAAAAGAGTAAATTTATCTCATTTAAACGGTTTTGTTCATTAAGGTCGCCAATGAGGTTAATTTACCATACAAAGCGCTTTTATTTGAATGAGCTCATTATAAATAAATCAACTTAAGGCGAAAAATGCCAAATGCAACCCTTAAAATAAATTTCCCAAAAGGGAAATTATCGAAGTTTTAAATATTTGTTATATGTTTTATATGTAAAATGTAAACAAAGAAGCTATTGCACATGCATAAATCGGCTTATGCAAATGGAAACGAACAAAACTGAAATTCATTACCATTAGTAGTTTTAGTTGCAGTGGAAACATGACATAAAATTCAATTTAACTTAAATGGCTAAATTTTCTGTATTGATAAATATCAGAATTTTTTCTTTATAAGCTTAGTACTAACATCCATTTGATGAAAGAATTCATATATGTAATTATAAAAAAAATTTTCTTCAATGTCCAAGCAATCAAAATGAAACCAGTTTACGTTTTTTGCTGTTGCTAATGCATATTTTTATTTCATTTTCATATGCAATGCGTTAGCAATTATGCAAGCAATGCAATTAGCAACAGCAATTCAAACCCTGATTTTTTTATTTAAATTTTTGAAAAAACAGTTTTTCTTCTTGATGCCAGAATCTCTGGTAATTACGAATTGAAGTTTGAAACGATTAATATATTAAAAGTTTTAAGATTAAGAGAATCAAATATCGTATCTTCAATAATGTTCTTACGAATAATTAAATAATCATTTTTGTCTTAGATTTAAATTTAAAAATTTCTTTCTTTTACTATCAAAAAGTGAGATTTTTAAAAATATTTCTTAAAACGGTTTTAGGAAAAATTTTAAGGAAGGATCTGTACGCAAAAATCTTTATTCATTATTTATTCATGAAATAAATATTTTATTATTGAATTTATTAAATTTCACCCTATTCTTGTCTTAGATCCAGGCATCTAAGCGAAAAACGAGTAGCAAAACAGTTTCATACATCAAGCACGGTTTGGGTTCTCTTATATTAATGTTTCCACTAGAAATAAAGTATATTTCTACGTCTTCTTCTTTCAACTGAACCCATAAACATATTTTTCTCTAAAGCATCATCAACTATAATGCTTCGCTAAGCCAGCGAAGATGCTGAACGAATTCGTATTACTCGTAGTTATTTCGAATGCAATAGTCGTGAACTCATAGAGGACTAATGATCTTTCCAAGAAGTTGCTCTTGAAAATTTTTAATATTGCTTCTGTGATAGCGTATATACTTCCATTAGTTTACCAGTAACCTTTCATCAAAACAGGATTGAGGGATTCTAATAGTTGATTATACTTTCATCCAAACGTAATTTGCAGATGAGTCGTTGAATGCTTTTTATCTGCTTTCGAATGTTATCAGCACAACACTACTGGGTTTAAAAAAATCTTTGGCATTTTGTCACTTCTCGAATTTTTTTTATAAAATTATATATCACGATTTTTTAATAAATAAAATAAATAAAGGAGTAGGACATCACCATCTCTCGTATAGTTATTTGTGATTATAATACTTTTGTCATTATTTTAGTCAACTATAAGGTGAAAGACCTTATATTCAGTTTGTCATTTACCGACATCACTTTTCCTAATAACCTAATTTTTTCACCTCTTCCTCTAAAAACGCAAATCTGCGTCGATTTGGGTTTTCCATTGCATAACATATATACATTGTTATGTCTGAACGATTACGATTTTCCGGTTTCCAAAAATGTTAGATAACTCTAAAAACGTTCGTTTGGGCAACAAAATTCGAAAAATTGAGAGTAAATCTATATTAACTCCAGATTTATTAATCGCAAACGCCATAAGTTCTCATATAAAGATATTGTAAAGTTCTAAACAATAATTAAAAATATCACATAATTATTTTTCAATATTATTGTAAATAATATTTATTACGTCTTCAGATTAGAAATATTTAAGGATTGTGGTTATCCTTCCTGTTTGCTACTTAATAATATAAAATAATATTTAACATAATGTATTGTTAATAATAATTTTAACAAGTTTTGTTTTAATTATAATTTATTATTGTTTCTTTTTATTTGCTTTTTAAGTAATTCCCCAATTTTATTTGTAAAACAAAAATATATCACAAAATAATAATAACTCTTGGTTGGGCTTAGAGTTTCTAAAATAAAAACGTTTTAATTAAAAATATATTTTGCTATTTTTTTGTTTTTTTTTTATCTTTAAATTATTTTTATTTTTAACTACTAAGCGAGGGAAAGCAAATTATATTTGGTAAAATAATTGTGAAGTGCAGTGGAGGGCATACTTAGTGGATACTTGTGTGCTGCATGAGTGTGCTTTTGGCCCCCTTAAAATACATAACTACATACAATACATAGACAATTATAAACTATATGAGAATTATTAGTTGAGCTTAAACGATGAACTAACTTAAATATATAACATTAATTTTTTTGCTTTTAATGACTTAAGAAGGCAATAAAAATAACTGCTTCACTCATTTGGCTTTCCCCATTTCGTAAATTCATGTTGAGTCTCAACGTTTTTGTCACTTCCAGTCTTCATCAAATACAATTCGCTTATCCCAAGAATTCAGTTGTTGTTTTTATAGTTTTTGTTCGCAGTATGATTTCCAATTTGTTTGAAAGTAAAATGACATCATCAGATCCGGTTCCTATTCTTTTATTTTTTTTTTTTATTTTAATTTCGTTTCATTTTTGGTTTTGGTTTTGTGTTGCTATGCTATGTTGTTGCTTTATTGGAAACTGCATTTCTTCAAATAGAGTTAAAGTGGTTTAATATTTGGATCCCAACAATCTGGGTTTAGGACCATTATTGTTGGATAGCATTTGTTTGAGGCTGAACGACGACAAACCAATACCAACTATAGCCATCATAGTAGCAGAACGTGTAACGATCCGATCAGGCGTTGTTGAGACAAACGCACTTGAAGAAGAAGAAGCAGCAGCGTTAGAAGCTTGTGTTGACAACTGTGAGCTCTGAAATAAATATATAATAAAATTAATTAAATCTTAAAATTTTTATAGACAATATACAAATAATATGAGTGCAAGTTTTAAGCAATGAGTTTTTATTTATAAATGCGAGAAATCTCTTTCTAATCTCTTTCCTAATCTTCTAATTTCGATCTAAGGTTATCATCTCCGGGATCTTAATCTTGAGATCCTCATCTAATCAGAATTAAATAATCATTGTAACAAATCGCTCAATAAGTCCACGATGTAACTAAGAAAAATAATGTTTTTCTAGAAATTCAATATCTATAAAGAGGCAGTAATCACTTGAGGATCATATCTGGAGAATACAGTAGTTGGGAGAGCAATTCAACATCTAATTCCATAAAGGAATCCCTAATTTATAGCGGTTTATGTCGTATTACTTTTTTTTTTAAAAATTGTGAACACACTATCTTCTGATATCTTTAAGGTCGCAGAAGAATGTTTATTAAAGCTCTAAAATTTTAGAAGATGCTTGCTTTTAACTCCCAAACCCTACCCATTGCTTAAGTATCTGCTTCTAAAACATTCTTATATTTTTTTAAGAATAAATAGGTGAAAATCTTTAGAAGATTGAAGGACTTGAATGAGGGCTCTTTAAATGCAATGTTTGTCAATGCATTTACGATATGGACAGATAGACAGACGATAGGATTTGGATAGATAGACGATAGGAGATGGATAAACAGACGATAGGATATGGATAGAAAGACGATAGGATATGTATAGATAAACGACAGAATATGGATAGATAGACGATAGAATATGGATAGATAGACGATAGGAAATGGATAGACAGACAATATGATGTGGATAGACAGACGGTAGGATATTGATAGACGATAAGAAATTGATAAATGATAGAATATGGATAGATAGACGATAGGAAATGGATAGACATGATGTGGATAGATATGATGTGGATAGACAGACGGTAGGATATAGACAGACGATAAGAAATTGATAAATGATAGAATATGGATAGACGATAGAATATGGATAGTTAGATGATAGGATATGGATACATAGAAAGAGAATGCTTTGTTGTCCACATTGTACAGAAATGGCTTAGATAACCTGTTTGCACTTTTTTAAAATTGAAGCCATGGCTTTGTATAACATAACAAAGCCAACTTGAGCCCCAAAAAGGAGCACATTGTGATAGTCCTCATAGACGTTATAGAAGTTTTGCACGGATATTCAAAGATATCCGAATGTGTCACTGTGTTCGGGCTAAAGTAACTCGAAAATCAATATATTCAAAGCTTCAAATGATATTTGAAGCTCTTTTCTATAATACATATAAAAAAGAAAAATTTTCTGTGATTTTTCTTCAACATTTAAAATGTTTTTGCTCAGACTAACAGTAAAAATTACGGCACTGAGCCAATTTTACACTCAAAATAAAATTAAAGGTTTTTACACCGATAAATTATTTATGAGAAATTAAAATATTTATATATAAAATAATGCAGAAATTGAATTGGATACTCAAAATCTTTTCATACTTTCATACGTGGTGATTACTGAAATCAGAAATAATGTGACTGCATGTGCGGAGGTTGAATGAACCATTCAACAAATCGATACACATTAAAAGGAAATGTTTTTTTTTATTTAAATAATGTAAACAAATTACATAAGAAATTTCAAGTTCAATGGCAGATACAAAACAGCTTTTTATTCACAATAAAAATTTTTGCTTTAATAAAACAAAATCATTTCTTTAATTTTATTTTCCCACGTATCAAAATAAATTAATTTCAAATATTTTAAATGTTTTGTATAAAAGAAACACAAAGAAATGAATGAAATTAAAAAAGAAATAATAGGGGGAAAAAATATCTAAACTATAGGTCACTTGTTAGCTAGCCTTATAATACTTTCCATTTTAAATTTTATAAGCAGTATATAGTAATCTCTATCTGTGAGTTTTTCGTAAATATTACTTCTTAAAAATAGTTAATCCTAGAAAGACCATGTGTTGGGAATTACATTAATCAGTAAGGTAGATATTTAAATAATATGCTGTCAAGATTTTATGACATTTAGACGAATGGTAGTAGATTCATTAAAAAAATGATGTATTAACTTGGATACTTGGTATCAGTATATGCACACAAAATAATCACCAGCCAACTTTTCTAACATTAGGAAATATAGCCAAAACCCACTTAAGCACAAATATTGGCTCGTTGGGATAGTGCGGATAAGACGCCAGCCCTAAAAAAGCATCTTCAGAATAGAAATTTCAAACATCTAGTGCAGGAATACTGTCCGATTGAAAAGACACAAATCACTCACTCAAGTAGAGCAAGTCTGGACAAGTCTACGCACTTGACTACATATATCCCAAATTAGAAAAAAGTGACAGCTCTGTCAAGACGGCTAGGTTACGAGCCCTGAAGAATTTGAATATTTTCATAGCCAATGATAAGAATTGACACAAGAGGTAGACTAAAATTTTTTCATCATCTGCAAAGTCATAGCCCTGATAAGACTCTTTAAGTAATCAGACCAAATCTTATTGCATGCTTTGCTAATAAACAGTAACCTATCAGTATCAATATTATAGTATTGACCTGGTTCCATTTTAGTTGAAACAATTGATTGATGCGAATTTTGTCCAGGTAAGTCTTGTTATCTTACAAGTATCTTTATCAATCCAGACTTCTCTTTCTAAACATAATTAAATCAACTATTATAAGTATAATAATGCTTTTAGAAACGACGATAAGATACGTTGAGGTGATTAATTGCTGCTCATATTCGTTTATGAAGTGGAAGAACTAAACATATTTCTAAACAATAGTCAATAATCAAGCTACAACAATGTTAATATATATAGAGCAGGCTTTCTTAATGATGTAGTTAATAAAACCAAAGGCAGATAGATATTTTTAATAACAAACATGCGAATATTATTTAGGTCAATATAAAACCTCTTAACCTTTTGTATGCCTAATAATATTACCCTATTTTTTAGATAACATTACGGTATAATCGTATAGTATTTTTATAAAAATACGTTGTAATGTATAATTTTTATTTAAACTTAATAGTATTATGAATGAAAAATTTGAAAACTTTAAATTTAATTAAATTTAATCTCTGTAGTGTAGTCCACAATCTATAGTCTACACGTTTATAGATTATAATTATCTGAATATTATAAATATTTTGTCCGTAATAGTTATGTTATATATGCAAAAAATGTCGAAAGAAACACATGCCGCCTTTTTTTGATTTGGGTTAGGGTGGGGTGGCTGTTGGCAAAAGACATTTGAACGTCTGTGAAGACGTATACTACACATCTATAGTATAGTTAGCTAGTAAGTATAATTACTAACTAATTAGCTAGTTAGTATAGTTACTAACTAATTAGCTAGTTAGTATAGTTACTAACTAATTAGCTAGTTAGTATAGTTACTAACTAATTAGCTAGTTAGTATAGTTACTAACTAATTAGCTAGTTAGTATAGTTACTAACTAATTAGCTAGTTAGTATAGTTACTAACTATAATTAGCTATAGTATAGTTACTAATTAACTAACTGTGTTTAGACTAAACTTACGTCCCGTATCATTCCGGAATGTAGACCCATGCGTTCTTGAAACCGTGTCTACATGTATCGTATATGGTACTTTCTAACAAACTACCCATTTTTATTACATATTTATTTTACTATAAAAGTAAAATATGTTAGAATATCAGTTAATTCTACACACTTCAATAAAACCAAGAGCTGATAACAGAAAATATCTTATATTAAGATAAGGTCTAATATATGTTATACCCTCTTTTCGAGCGAATGTTCCTAATTTCAACGTAATTTCTTAAAGAATTATTATATTTATATACAATATGCTAATAAACTATGAAGTCCAGTCTTTGTTTATATTTATATTGATTGTATATACTATATCGAGAAAAAAAATCTGGTTTATCTACATTTTTAGCATTTTTATTGTCAAACAAAAATCTCAAGGAATTTGCTTTTATTATCAGCGAAATTTTCTGTGACGTTAACGATCGCCGCCAACTCGGCGTCTGAACTTATTTCAGCTGATAAAATATGCGCAGTTCAGTTAAAAATAAATTGGAACATAAAAAAAATATAATTAATTAAGTAACGTAGAATATAGCAGATAATAAAATGGGAAATGTGCAGTAATTAAGATAGTGCAAAAATACTATAATAAACTATCGAGAAATAGATAAGTTTAATCCACTTATCTGCTAATGTTTACAAAATGCAAATTAAATGCAATTTTTTATTTTGGTATTTTTGTTATGAAACATGAAATAAACTTTTTAAAATATATATATTTATATATTTCTTATTAATTCTTTATAAAAATAAAACGTACACTAGTGCCATGTCACAAAGTTTTCTGTATTATGGTAAATAAACAGCACCGTTCGTATCAGTTCACACCTTTCCAGTTTGTAAAGATAACCGCGAATATAGTAAATGGTTCTGTAAATCTTTTAAATGAGTTAGTCGACTAAAAACAATACTAGGATAGGTTATTAGGATAGGTTCAAGGACATGAATGACACGAGATTAAAATAGTTGGATATCATAACCCAAAAAGCAGAGAGCACATATTCTTAATTGGGCTCGATTGATAGAGCACTCGAAAAGTTATCAACAAATTGCTGAAAAAGAAGTTTGCAAACAATGGCCTTAATCATCTATTCTAGATGATTCTAGATATTTCTGTTCTAGCAAAGGGAATATCAAATAAACTACTTTCGCTAAGCAGGTCAGACTATAAGCTTTTAGTGACAAAAAAATTGGAACTGGAGCATTGAAAGTTTGTGCAGCATTGGCTATTTGTGGAAAAACACGTTTAGTCATCGCTTCTAATTCGACAGACACGAGTTCTAAGCCTGGCACTTGCAGTTTAAAGAAATTATGTACGGACTATAAACTAATTAAAAAATTCGAATATTTCCTAAGACAACTGATGATGAATACTTGACAATACTCAAAACAGCGTTGTATAGTCAGCCAGACTTCAACAAAATTTTCTGTTTTATTTTATCACATAATCAGTACCAGATACATATTAAGCCTGCTTCCATAAATATTCTTAGCACAGCGACATCTATGATTAAATGGTAATAAGTATTAGACTCAGTATAATATTAGATTTAATATTCTTAGCACGACGATATTTTTGAGTGAATGGTGTACATTTTGTCTACTTGCTATTAAAATTTGATAAAAATCACTTAAGATTTCGCTGACATTTATGTCTTGTCAATTTGTATATGTCGGTGAAAGTAAAAAAAACAAGATGGGATAAATTGTGAATATTAAATTCTCTACTAAATTGAGTAAATATGACACACAAATAAACGGGATGCCAATGTACGGGAATGAATGCATGTCGTGCACACAGATTTTTCGTGTTGACCTTGGAAAAAATGATCGCACACCATCTCTAAAAACCACTCACAATGAAAAACACCCAGAAAGTTAAAAAAATATACTTCAATGCGATGCTGGGTATTTACTAGGGTAAGCAAAAATTGATATACCGAAAAATACGCAAAAATTTCAGCAAACGAAAAATCTATGCGTGGTCTATAAGACACAATCTGACGGACGACAACCTAACAAAAAAGCTAAGCATCACTGAGACATTTTAAAAATTTTTTGATGGAGACCGTCAAGTATATCTATAATTGTAACTGATAATGAAGAATGGTGTTCCTTATATAGACCGAAAAGAAAATATCACAATGCGGTATGGTAGTGCCATGGAAAGAGACTATTGTGAAGATTACGCTTTTTAAAGAGCTAAATACAGTCAATACTAAAAGTTTTCTTAAATTCAAATGGAATTGTTCATAGCGAATTCACCCTAAAAGTTTAGAAGGTGATTGCAAAATATTATCTGGAATTTTTATAATGATTCTGGGTCAGCATTTGAACAGTTCGACTATAACATTGAAAGCTAGTCAGTTGGGTTTTATTTGTCGATAAAACATCATCATAAATTATGATTTTTTAAATGTTCGACCAAAAAAGGCAATATTGTATCAATAATATACCATTTATTTATCTGGCCTTGCGCTTTGCGACTTATGGTTACTCTCTAAAATAAAATTGAGACAGAAAATAACACATTATATTACCATCCCGCTCATCTAAAGAATTTTAATACTTTATAATTAAATCATCAGGTTGCAGTAATATATAAAATAATGATACCCAAACTGTACCTTTAGTAAAGGTAATTCCTACTGATTAATATCAGAAATTTTTAAAAAAACTTATTAAACATTTAATGTTTTTAACTAAATTACTAATGGCAACAAAGAAATTGTTAAAGAAAAGCAGTTACTAAGTATCACATCTGTTCTTGGAAAAGGCGCTCTACCATAACTTTTCTGATTCTCTGCATTTCCATATTTTGCATCGAAATTAATTCACATTGGATGATGCGCTTAGGTTGGAGTGACTGTCTTGTACACCAAAGCATATAACAATCCAAAGCATATAATATTCATACACAAACCAGAAACAACCTAAAAGGACCGCATTGGTCAGCGTAGAGATAGCGCCGAAACACACGGCTCTGCAATTGAAGAATGCATCGCTTAGATTAAGTTGGGTAATACGGGCGATTTCAAGGGATACATCTTAAATGGATCTTGAGGCCCATTGTGTTACCGTATAATTAAAAACTAAAGAATTAGAACCTCTTAGAATCCTTAAATCTTGGTCTTGCAGTTCGCCCTGATTCTCAAAAAAGAAAATAAGTGATAAGGCGACGCCACAAAGCAGATGGGAGGCGCAGTTTCATCGTCCTCTCCACAACTGCGGCAGGTATGGTTGAAAGGGAGATTTAGTCTCCTAGTGTGGTTTCCTAAAATACAATGACCAGTAAGTAAACCTGCTACAAGACTCATATCTCTACCGGACATCTCAATGAGAGAGTTTGATTTTCTTTTATCGGATGCCTGCTTATCGTTGAGTCTTACCATCTTTTGTTAAAAAAACTATACAAAATATAACAAATCAAACTTTTTAAAAATATTTAATTTTCTTATTCGATAACTTAAGGCAAAAACACACCAACCGAAGGCAATGCATTTTGTGCGGAAGCAGAAGAGAAGAGCTTCCATGTATTTTTGGTACACGCAATGTTCATATAGGATTTGCACTCCTATTATTTTTTATTTTAATTAATAAAAATTAATTGAACTTACCTGTCCTAATTTCAAACGAAAAGCGTAAGCACGAACTATGGAACTTTTCATATTTTTTTTAATTTTCAGACTTCAACTGCAATAAACAAAATATATATTTTATTAATTTTTGTTTATATTATTATTTATATTTTCTGTATATTAAATCTATTTATAATCACTTGAAGTCGCACGACGCTATAAAAATATCAAAACTGCTTCTCAAAATGCAGTAAATTATTGAAACAAAAATTATTTTCAATATTTTTATTTTTTATATTATTTTTTACTTGAGTTTATCCTTGAAATGTCAAAAATAAACTTTTTCTTCCCGTTCCAAAGCAGTTTTGATTATATAACAACAACACTTTTATTCACTATTACGTCTTCAAATTATTACAAAGAAAAGCGCACAAAAGAGACAAAATATAAAAAAAAATTATACATACTTATTCTTTTAATTAATTAAGCAACTTTTTCACAGAAACTAATTTAAGAAACTAATTTGAAAAGTCGAATTATGCAGACAATACGTCTTCGACTTCACGTTGTATGAAGCAAAAGGAACAATAATCTGACAGCACAAAAAACATATGAAAAAGTTTTTACATTCTAAATGTGGATTGTGGACTGTGGATGATACAACATAACACAAAAGGGTTACCTATTTCAATTACACGAGTACAGATATGCCCACACTGCTACGGTGCCGTACATTGCGAGACACATATACCTGTGGTACTTCTGTATTACCACTTTATTATTAAGGCCGTGTTGGAGTTCGAGTAAATTGAGGAAAAGTAAATTAAAATTCCCTTGGGATTTTTTGCACTGCACTTATGTAAATATATATTTATTTTTTTATTGTACTTATATATTATTTTTGGTTAAAGTTTTCAAATTTTTTATTTATTTATTAAACATCTTATAAAAATTTCACAATTGTAATACCTAATTTACCTAATTATTATCTTATTTACCCTACTCGAAATTCCGGTAAATACCAAAATCCTGCCACGCAGACATTATTTACTATTTCCCACAATTTACCAGCAATTTACTCGAGCTCGCATACGGCCTAGATAAAACACTTTCAAATAAATATTGTAAATGTTTATTATTTTGCAATCATTTATTATTTTACATCCAAATATTGTTAATTTCTTTTGCTTCTGAGACTATGCGCTGTTTGTACTTTCATTTTCACATCATGCTAGATGGGTTGCGTTGATTAATGTTATAGTTACTGCTGTTTTACTATATATAATACACAATAAAATAATACAATAGACTTTTATAAAAAAAAACGTGTTTCAGTTCTACTTCTTTTTTTTTCTTTCCACATAACAATTATCTGTTTGTCTACTTCATCTGCTACCGGTTGTTTGGCAACAGGTGGCCATGCGAACGCAAAAATTATAAATAACACTCTAGCCACAATGTGATCGCCACATATCTATTAATACTGGATTCTCACGAAAGTTCTATCTGTAACTTTATAATACATTCAGACTGTTTCATTTAGGCACCTGCTCATTTATATTAATGAGTGAATGTTCACATTTTAATGAGCACATTTATGCAACTGATAGAAGTTTTATAAACTTCTTTCTATAAACTTCACTTAAAACTTCACACAAAAAAAATAAGTATATAATTGATATACTTAATTATGTATATACATTTTATATATCAATCACATATTCAATTAATAAAAATAAAGATTTTATTAAGTACTTTGTTTACGGTTCAGCTGTTTATTTGTTTACATATTACATATGAAATATGTGACAAATATTTCAACAATTTGGTAATTTCCTTTGTGGAAAATTTATTTTTAAGGGTTGCATTCGACAATTTCCGTTTTAAATAAGCTGTTTTATTGACAATGAGCTCATTTATATAAAAGATTTTAATATAAAATCATCCTCATAAGTAGTTGTAATTAAAGCAGTGTTAATGTGCTATTAGCTGTCAAAAAAATTGACTTCTGGAATCAAAAAGCAAAAACATCGATTCACACGACTTGTGCTTGTAGTTTGACTATCAGACTTATAATATGTCTGCACTTTTTAACAACTTTAACAAAATATTTATCTTGCATACCTATCTTATATATATAATTCTTCTGTACGTGTGTTGACAGTGAACTCCTCCTAAACGGCTGAACCGATTTTGATGAAATTTTTTGTGAGTGTTCAAGTGGATTCAAGGAAGGTTTAGATTCACAATTTGGCCCACTAGATAATGTCTTTTTAATTAATTTTTTATTTTTTGGTATGCATATACATTTATATTAGAAATTTAAAATTTATTCATGCTTACTTTGATTTGTTTAAAAACTTTAAAATCTCTAAAATGAATCGTAAAACTGCCGTTGCATAGCTTAAGTGCATTTAAATTCTGCAGCATAATTATAGGTGAGCCAATTTTTAATCTTAAGTTATGTGGTGGTATTCCTGGTAAATCCAGAGAATTCAAAAATTCAACACACAAAAAAGAAGAATTATATATGTAAAGATATAAATAACGTACAAAAAACAATGCCACGTCTTCGTGGACGAGGAGGAAATATTTGTCGACGGACTCGGAATTCACAATTACTCCAAAACCGTCGGTTAAATAGATCGGCAGAAAACAATGAAAATGTAAGAAATCAGGATACAATCACACGTTCTAATGAAAGTCAAAAGCAACGCAACGAACGTCAGGAAAATTAATTGCAAGGGGAAACAACGTTCGCCGGGTCAGCTAGTATATATATATATTTTTTATATGTATATATTTATATATATGTATTTTATATAATTATATATATATATATATATATATATATATATATATGATAAATAGCAGTTTTATTTCACAATAGCATAAATTTATACTGTACTACGATGAACTGTCCAAGTTAAAATCTTTTCGATTTTTAAGATATTACGATTTAATTATATTTTCAGCTGTCAAAATTCCCATGCAAATCTCCTTGATTAGAATTTATTTCGCTATCGAAATCAAGAATAATTTCAAATGACAGATAAATTACAATCAAAACTCTCGTGTGAATCCAATACAACAACACATTGCGAATTTGTGTGCAAATTCTCTTAAAATTGATTTTAAAACTTAAGTTAACATGGTATATGATGAGGAAGTAATAAAAAAATTATCTGGCAACACTAATTTCATTTAACTAAATAAATTCCACAAAATCGATTTTTTGTTCCACTTTTGCTCAGGAGGTGATTGTTTTCAAAATAAACAAATTGAAGATAATTTTTATTTTGGAAATTGTTTAATTAAAGATAAAACAAAAAATAAAATGGGACTTTCCAATGATGCTAAAGACCGTTTAGAGTTTATTTTCAACATTATCAAAACAACTTTCCACTATGGTTTTATGCCATTTGTGCTTTATCTCGGTAAGTTAATGATTTTGCCCGCAATTCTTAATTTAAAATTATTACATAAAAACAATTTATTTTATAGGTTTTCGGAAAGGTCCAGAACCAGGAATGCCACCACTAACTTTACTGAGCTTGCTATGGCAATAGATTATACTCTTGTTTTAAACTAATTTATTGTCTATTATTGTTAATCATAATTTCGTTACTTAAAGGCTTCTCGTGAACTTTAAATACAGTTTTTATTTTATATATATTTTTAAACACAAATTATATATATAATATATTATTATATCTAAATATATTTATATATATTATATTATCATATATTATATTATATACATATATTAAGTTAAATATATTTGTTTACATATATTATATTTGTATATATAAATTTATTTATTTATATAAGTTAACACCCGATGATACCGAATCTGCCCCTCTCTAATTATTTAACATAATTAACGGCGCAGCCATGCGATACTTGCAAAATTGCTGCAAAACGGGTGTTGAGCTATAAAATATATATAAAAACTAAAAATACTGTAGTTCAAAAAGTTCATAAAAAGTCTTTGATTAACGAATATAAATTTTAAATATTCAAATAAATAAATTAATGTTAAATAATATAAATGACACGATGTTTAGTTCGTCAATTTGAACGTAGTTTTTTTATAAAATAATCGGAATCCTTAAGTTTATCGTATTTCATCTTTGTGCTTGGATATAGTATACCTGATTTCATATAGTTGGTTATAGTAGCCAACTATAAGCGATGTGAGACAGTTGGAAATCCATAGCTCTTTGGAAAACCTAGCGAAAAAATAGATAAAATACGAAAATTAATAAGATTAATTTATAATATGAAGATTTGAATATAACAGAGTTCTGGGATTCTAGTGAAGTTAAGCACTGCAACCATAGCAAATATCATAATATCAAGAACTATGATATGCTTGTAGAGTTATAGCGCTCTACGCAAATGCTGTATCCTCATCAAGACCATAGTTTTCCTATAACAAGATTCTCAATAGGTCGTGCTAACCTTTCTCAGGAAAAACGACGACAGCAAAAACTGTTAAGATCAGGATATAGTCATGTGCGAAATAGTTACTTGTCACGCATAAACACATCTATTCCTAATGTGTGTCCAAACTGCAGCTCAACCCTCATGACGTCATGCACCTGTTCTCCTACGCAACCGCATACACAACCAATTCAATCGATCTCTTATCCCACCCCATTGAAGTGATCAGTGACAACAATAACCAAATCGTTTTTTAACAGTTAGTTGCTTGGAAGTCTAGGTAACAATGGCATCCATGGGCTACTACAGCAACAAAAGACCACGCATAATATCAACATTATAAATGAAAACTGAGATAGATAATTTGCTAATGGATTCATTGAATTAATGGTTCACTTGGGTTAATATACATATTTTTTTTAATTAATTTGTTTTTAGTTTATTAGGCATTACAAATTTATTTCATAACATATGTATATTCAAATTATATAATTAAAAATAAATGAAATAAATAAATATAATATAAAAATAATTAAAAACGATAACAGCATTTAAAGTATTTTACTTTTAACATTCAATAAAATAATTTAATATAGTTAATTTTAATTCATTTCATTTGAAATTCTTTTATTTTAATTAGTTACTAATTAGTTAGTATTTTCATTTTCCAATATTGTTGCATTAGAATTATGATGGAAAGTTGACGTGGTTAATGCAAAAGGAGTTTGTGCTTAGACCTTTGTATTTTTTTTTTAAGATTTAAACGCGTTTTCGGTTTCTGCCAGTATAGGTGGGATAAGTGATGTCTTATGTTTGGTTCTGACATTTTCGAAAGTTCATATTTCGTCTTTATAGTTACTTGTTAAATAAAACAATTGTTTAACTTTTTTATAGTTACTTTTTTACTGCTATAAACTTTCTACTATCCATTTTTTATAGTTTTCAAATTCATTATATATTTTATATTATATTATTTTATTATATATTATTAATTATCAATATTTTATGATAATAGTATTGTAATAATTATTCTTTATATATTCATAATTATATTATTTTATAATATATAACTTTTTATCATTATTATATGGTTCACATTATCAGAACTATTTTACATTTATTTATAATTATATTATTTTAAAATATACTATTAATTATATTATTTTATAATATATTATTAATTATATTATTATTAAAATATATTATTAATTATATTATATTATAATATATTATTAATTATATTATTCTATAATATATTATTAATTATAATTATTTTATGATAATAGTATTGTAATAATTATTCTTCATATATTTATAATTATATTATTTTATAATAACATCATAATTATTTTGCATATATTTCTAATTATATTATTTTTTAATATATTATTAATTATATTATTTTATAATATATTATTAATTATATTATTTTATAATATATTATTAATTATATTATTTTATAATATATTATTAATTATATTATTTTATAATATATTATGAATTATATTATTTTATAATATATTATGAATTATATTACTTTATATTATTTTATTATTTATATTATTTTATAATATATTATTAATTATATTATTTTATAATATATTATTAATTACATTATTTTATAATATATTATTAATTATATTATTTTATTATATATTATTAATTATAATATTTTATAATATATTATTA
>NC_051847.1:60415769-60420755 GCF_002237135.1 Teleopsis dalmanni | reverse complement strand
GACGCGTATTATGACGAGAAGAAGACTAGATGGGTTTGAAGAATATTGAAGAAAGTACAACAAAAATTTGATTGATTTATTAAAATTTGGCTGACCATACAACGCTGTTTCGAGTATTGCCAATTACTCATTATCAGTGATCTTAGAAAATATTCTAATTACATATTATTTAAAAAGTTTATAGTCCGTATATTAGAACATGTGTCTGTCAAATAAGAAACAATAATGAATCTTAAGGTTAATTTTTTCTTGCCGATAATGGCGTGTCTTTTTATGACGAAAGAAACTATTTAAAAGTTAGACGGATTCGAATAGCAAAGAAAAGGACAAAGACAAAAAATTTTTATTTTGTAATTTATTGAAAATTTGCGACATACTAACGCTTGTTTCGAGATATTTTGCCAAGTATCTGCTTCTCAGTGTCTTTGAGAAATAATCCGAATTTTATTTAATTAGTTTATAGTCCGTATATAATTTGTTTGGACTGCAAGTGCCAGGCTTAGAACTCGTGCCTCTCAAATAATGAATCGTGTTTTTCCACAAGTAGGTAAGACAAACTTTCAATGCTCAATTTTCAAATTTTATGAATTAAATATATTTATATAAAGAATGAATATATTTAGCTAAATATCTAACTCACTCACTATTGCAAAATATTTTGATAATGAAGAAGAAAGCAATCTAGAAATCATGAAATTTTTAATTATAACTAAATTAGATTAGGTTTTAATGAAAATCCTAAAGACCCTATTACACATATTGCTCATTGAAAAATATAGAGGGTTCCAAACAATTTGGAAGCTTTAATAAGACTTAAGATTCCTTTTTAAAAAAAATGTCTTGTAACTAACTAAGTTCCTCTAGAATGTGAATCTCTAGCATGTTTAATCATCACTCACATGCGCTCAATAATGATTAAAATAAATATGTAATCGCATTAACATTTCTGAGGTCCTGTTTATACCATCTTCAGCAAGACAAGGTTAATTTTGTGTCTAGACTCGTAACTATTAAAAAAGTGTTCAACCAACGCTAGATTGTGGAGATTAAAGAGTAATCGAAACAGTCGTTAAGTAATATAATCTTAATAAGTAGACTTTTATTTATTTTAAAAAAAAGTATGACGTTAAATAATGATTTAGGGCTATGATATTTCTATACATTTTAAGTAGAACTACTTGTCATTGAACAGTTGTAGAAACAATGTATCAAAAATGAAAGAATTGTTAAAGAAATTCAGACGCTGTCTGCTGGTATCTCTGTAGATTGTCAGTAGAACTACTTCTTGTCGTTCAGCAGTTGTGGAAATAATGCAGGAAAAAAGGAAGAATTTTGAAAAAGTTCAACACACCAAAATTTCTGCTATCAGCTGGTGACGTCATCGCTTTTATTTTATGGGATGTCAGGGCCATGTTACTGATAGACTACCTTGAAACAGGGTACACAGTAACTCGAGTAGACTACAAAATTTCACTTGATAAATAAAGCATCGAAATTATTAAAAAGGTTTCGAATAGTACTAAATTGCAACAACAAAAATTTTTATTATTATTTGATATATTTCATTATTTATAAATAATTTTTTTAAGTTGCGTGTACCAAGAGTTGAACTCATACCCCGCCAAATTTAAAGCTTAAAGTCAATGTTTATAAACTCAAAACGTTATTACTGAAAAACTTATTCAAAATAATTTAAAAATTATAGTAAATTTTTATATTTAAAAAATATAATTGTGACTTTTTATTAATCACACATAAATTTTCATATCCTTTAACACGACAGACAAAATTGCAGCTCTGAAGAATGTAACGTCTAAGTGGATTAAAGCAATTTTTTTTTAACATTCGAAGTGCAAATATTTGCTATTAAATCTAATATTTTAGTGAAATACCACAACAACGTTGCAATGTCAAACTCTTGATATTGCCTTTAGCGATAATCCATTTCATATTTGCAATTAAATGCTGCAGAGTAGTTGCCTCTGCTCCCTCATCAGTATTTCATTACTTTGTTTCCACTTTCCGGCGGAACATAAACCGTCGCTGCACTTTTGTATGAAAATTTTAATTAAGCAAATTATTGCATTCATAATTAAATTTCGGGGAATGCATTTATGTTGCTCGTGCCGTCAGGGAAAACACTGAATTCTTTTATTTTCTAGCTTGCGTTATTGCATTTAATTTTATTTGCATGCATATTTGTGCGTGAACGCAGTGAAAATATTGCATACTCAGTATCCTTTAACGAGTATTTAACTGCTTACATGGTATTTGCATCCATAATCCAGTTCGTATTTATGAAGCAGAGATTCATTTTGCACTTGCGGGTACTTTAGCCATAAAGCGCTGAACATCCACCAGAAACCAGCGATATTTGCCACTTGTTGGCAAGGATCGAAACTGTTGAGTGCAAGGATTTGGGTAAATGCCTGTCCTCACTGCAGGCTACCTGCCGAACATATTGTTTATTGGCTGCAATTGACGCCATAATTACGAAATTTTATTGAGGTTACATAGTTAAGCGGTAAATAAATAAACACGCAGCAGTTCTTAAAGGATTATTTGGGAGATTTTTTTTAATTAAGTAGCTTGACTGAAATACAAAATAAAACTGCTGACTGTGACGTCGATAAAAATTTTAAATACTTACCTGCTGACAGTTAAAAAACAAATTTTTCATTTAACTTTAAAATAAATAATCATATATTTTCGACATTATTAAATGCATAAATAAAAGTAAGCCAGTAATTATTATGAAATTGAAGTCATTTTAATGAAATCCGATATTTAATTTACCCAAATCAATAATCAGATTTTTTATATCATGATTTAATTTCCTTTTTTTGTTTTTAATTGTTAGTTTAAGTAGAATTTAATTCTATAGAAACTTAACAAAAAAGCTACAAAACAAAAAAATAATACCACAAAATCAAGTTCAGCAATTGGTACTTACAGTCTCAAACAATTGTTTATAAATAATCATGTATACGAAATAATTCCAAACCCACTAATGATGAGCAGTTGGTAATACTCAAAACAGCTGTACGGTTAGCAAAAAATTCAATTAATTAAAAATAAATAAAATTTTGTTGTTGTTATTTCACTACTGTTCGATAAACACCTCTCCATTGACAACCAAAAATTTAGTATGTTGTGTCTATATATATATAAGGATTTATTTTAAGGTTATGAAATCTCTCTTCATTAAGTCTTGCTAGAATTACCATCCTAATATTAAGGATAAACAACGCAAAATGAAACAATACTAGCACAACTTAATCTGAAAATAAAAATATATACTTGTTTCTAATTCGAAGTTCTGAATTAAATCTTGATAATAAAATTCTATCCTATAAAACTATTATAGTACCAATAATAATATGTACCGAGGTATATAAAGTACAGTTTTGGTTCACAAGTAATGGAAGGCTTTGTATCTAAAACGATTAGATTAATTAACAGTTCCTCTGGTTTGTGATCTTGAATTGTGCTTATAAAGATTTAGATTTTCCTCACATAAAATATGTAATTTGGAATTGCAATTCTAAATATTTAAAAAGTTTGAGTGCAGCATTATTGGAGAAATCTGAAAATATAAAAACAATGCCAAATGTCTGTCCATTAAGATTATTAGTAAGTTATTAGTTATTAGTAAGGCTACCTTAATGGAATTTCTTAATCTAGCTAGGTTTCAGCAATTGAAAAAGACAGTATTCTGTTGTTTCTATTTCCTTATCTTTCCTGTGGGTCTCCATATCCAGTTGAAAAAGATACACAATTTTTCGGATTATCGCCCATAGTCTACGTCAGGTTAAATTACGTTACAGTGGACGCTTTGTGTCAAAATCCCCAAAATTTAAACTTTTTCCTAGACAATGATGGACACTAATACATAGGATGCAGTACAATTTCTTTCTCATTCTCAGAGGTACCACCCAAAGTGATGTGTGAGAGCCGAAAAGAGCTTTGCCACTTCCATTTTGGCTCTTCCAACTATTATGTTCTCATAGCGCCTGTGACTTCTACACATGGTATTTCCGTACGGATCTGCCTATTCCAAAGTCTATATAATTATATTGTGGTAATCCAAGATGTATTGTGGTAATCCAAATTATTTTAAAAACTATTCTAAAAACTCTTTTTTGAAATTTTTTATCAATTAATGGTGAATCTAAGTCACAAATAAAAATAACGATTTTTGATGTATGATGTTTTTGATGTATTTAATTTAATTAATTTCAATATTATAAATATTAAACAAAGACTTCAAATTATTTACTCGTAAATATAAATTGTTTAACCGGAAATCTGAGTTCATTTTAATTTTCTACTATTTAGAGAGCCTGAGATATTGTTATTTAAATTAATCTAAAATGCAAATCTCAAAACCCTATAGACCACATCTACTAGTGAGCCTGAGGTATTTAATTTATTCTAAAAATTTTAAAAACCTTATGAACCAAATCTTCTAGGAATAAAATTTAAATATATTTTCCCGGAATACTTTAAATTTTTACGATTCAGAGAGTCTGAAATATAGCAAAATTAGTGTAAAATGCATATTCACAAAATCTTATGGGCCCGTATCTTGTGAGAAACAAATGTAAAACTATTTTCCCAAAATATGGGTTTTATACTTTATGAGCGGAGCTTATAAAGAAAAAATTACACTCAAATCGGGGGTAATGATACTATATTCCCACCTGTTTGTAAAGTAATGACCTGACCGCATTTTTTGGAAGTTTGTTTAAAAAATAGATAATTACACATGAAGTCATCTCTAATTGATACATAAATTGCTTATAATAAATAAATAAATAACATATTAATTATAATTATTCATTACTTTACTTTTGGATCTTTTTCATTTTATTATTAAAAATAATAATTTTTTGCTAAGGAAACTTTGATATGGACAACTCTTGAAATGTGAATGTCCGGATTAGCAAGAGTACACCATATATTGTTTTCATTTGATCAGCCTTT